>NC_041385.1:364249163-364295766 GCF_002162155.2 Triticum dicoccoides
CCCCTAAAACCCTAGCCTAAACCCCACCACCAGCCACGTTCTTGCAAAACCGATCTCGCTGCTGCCGCTTCTGTTCGCCGCCACTTCCGATGCCGGTGAGCACCGCTTGCCCTCCCAACACCTCCATCCAAACCCCCTCAACCACCCGCACCTATTTGACATCATTTCTCCGTCCAATAACCCCCCGAGCCGTCGCCCCGAGCTCGTCTGCCGCCCGCCGGAGCAGGAGCTCACCCGAGCTCGCCCCGATCACCTCTGTTGCCCCCGAGCTCCACCAACTCCACCCCCGACCTCCCCTCGAGATGCCGCACCCGTCTGACGTCTCCGCCACCGCCCAGGATCAGCGGAGCCTCCCCGCCACCAACGCTAGAGCCACTGTCGTCCATCGTCGCCGTCGCCACCACTGTAAGCCACCGGCCCCGTCTCCCACTGTTGGATCTCAAACCTAGGGTCCAGATTAGAACAACGAAAGGTTAGGTTTTTTTAATAAATCGGTCTTTTGCCGGTTTAGTTACGGTTTATTTCAATTGTTCGACCCGGTTGGTCTTTTTCTATTTAGCCCGTGAGTATCTAGCCTATTTAGCGCATGGGCGTTGCTTAGTATCAGTGCTCATACTATTTCGGCCCGTGAGCGCTAGTTTTTCTTTTTTTGTTTTATTTTTAGTTTCTGTTTTTATCAGGGATAGTTCTGTTTTTGTAAAGTAGTATCTTTTAGGATATTTATTGTTTTTAGTTGATTCTTTTTTTGTTAGTTTACAAAATTCCTATAGTTTCTGCAGAAAATAGGATTAGCCATGTTTAAGATTATAAAAATAGTTTTATATTAGTGTTAGTCGGATTAGTTTTTTTGCCATAAAATGAGTTAGGATTATTCCTTTTAGTGATTCTTTTTGCTACTACTTACTTTTGACCTTGCCTCGCAGTAGGAACTTGTTTAGGTATTTTTAGATTATATTAAAATTGGTTTTAGTCGAAATCAAGCTTTTCTAGTTTTATTTAGCTTGCTACTGTTTCCTGCTGTTCTAGTTATTATATAATTTTATTTTTCCTATATTATAATTTGTTTTAGATTAGTTTCTGTAGTTACAGAAGGTGAACTTTTATTTACAGTAAAATAAAATGTTTTATTTTATTTTATTGCTAGTTTTGTTTTAGGCATAATAGGAGTTCTATAATAGCTTTTGATGTGATTCTTTTTGCGCGTAGTTTATAGGATGTTTTCCTTTCTGTTAGTTAGCAAAACCATGTTTAGGTTCTGTTAAGAATAGTTTTAGTAGGATAAAACTATTTCTTAGTTATTGCTTGAAGTGATGAAAACCTTGATTTGTTTTTCTTCGAGTTTTCCTTGGTTTTGGTTTGAGTGCTTGGGTGATTTACTTTAACTTGTTGTTATGTTATATTGTAGTATACTTATTTGTGCTATTGTTTGACTCGATAGAATTCCCGGAGTGCGAGGCCTGCTATTACGAGTCGCTAGCTTTTGAAGACCGTCAACCAGGCAAGTCATTTGATCATGTTTTACAATACCTATGATTTTGTTGCATTACAATTTATTCTGCCCCACCATGCATGTAGTAGGAGAATTTTAAGTTATGTTCTTGAGTAGTATCATGATGTAGGATGAACCATTTCCCCTTGTTACCAATGCCCGGGCGATGTAGTGACTGCTATGCTTTCATTGACGGGGTTGGTTGAGTGATTCATAAGCGAGATGTGAGAGTCAAGATGATGGCAACCCCATGACATCAAGCTCAAGATGGACTTAAAAATTTAATACTGGGTGGAGGATGGTTGACGGGCACCCTTGAGGAACCAGCAGATGGCCGGGATGCATGGAGAAGAGCCATGAAATATTGCGGAAAGCTTCACCTAGCCACGAAGAGATGGATGGATACCTGATTGACCGAAAGCTTACCTGTGCACCTGCAAGCCATTATGGGCTCTGGCTGGGTTGACCCTAGGTGTGACTCTGGCCGGACGGTGCTACGAGATGTAGAAGAATGGTAGGATTGGATGGGCACCGGCAGTGGCCCAGAGGAACTCTTCAGAAGACCCTGTTTCGTTCGTCCCGTCTTCAAACACCAGGTAGTGCGAAGACTTAAAAGGAGGGAACGATTCTTGCGGGTAAAGTGCACAAGACTCTGTAGACTGAAGACCTAATCGATTAGCCGTGTCCCCGGTTATGGACAATTTGAGCCTCTGGAAATTGGAGTATTTCGTAAATCTCAACACCGAACATAATAAATTAATTGAGGGGTTATTTAATAATTGGGAATGAGACATTGGTTGGCGGAACCATCTCAATAACAACCAACATTTTGTAGTAATTGCAAACAAGTCCTTTGTTGTAGGGAAACATTGGCTTTTTGAAAAAACATTAAACTTAGAGCCCCACAACCAAATTGCATATAGTATTAGTATTTTTATTGTTGTTCTCTCTTCATGACTTGCCGACATATTCAAAAATGCTAACCTACACGGCTGTAACATTTTATGTTGTAGAGGAGTTTTCTGACCAGGAGTGAGGCTACGATCCACGCTTGGTGAATACCCTATGGAGTCGGATGGACTCGCTATTTGTCTACGCTTCTGCAACTTTATTTAGTTTATTTCTCATGAGTTGGCCTTCGGACGAATTTATTATGATGTAATAAAGACTCGATATGAGAATCCTGTAATAAACTCAGGTGTGATTGAACTTTGAATCTTTTCATCAATGTACTATGTGTGCCAGCATGAACTTGGGATGGTACAACTACACAGAGACTTGACTGATTTAGGGTCGGGTCGCTACACCTTGCTTGCATCTACCCATGATTCACCATTATGCTACTTCTCTGTGTATTTGCATGCTTGGTGGAGATACTTGTTGCTATTGCCATGTTTACCATGTGCCACATCCTATTGTTGATTCTTGTGTTTGGAGAGTCATGATGTCCGATTGCTATTTAAATAGGACTTCTTGCCAATACAATGATGATACTCTCCCCATATCTTTCTTTCATGCTTCTGATAGTCATGTGCATTATTCATGCCCACTATTTGCATACATGACATGCTTGCCATGATTCCCTCTAGTATGTTGCATCTTCGAACTACTAGATTGCTTCACTTGATCGCTATGATTGCTTGCTATGTTGCATCACCCATGTTCCACACTTACTCACTTTCTTGGGTTGATGACATATATGATCATGCCTCTCACATGATATATCTTGCTCATTGTCACTTGCCTCCAATAGTTGCATTTATGCTTATTGATCGTGGAGACTTGGACACTTTACTTGTGATGCATGCTTGTTTACTTGTGCATGTTGTATTTTGTTGTTCTTGCATCATATGCCTCCATACTATGAAATGATCCCTTGTCCTTTCTTATGATGAGCATGATGCATACGCTTGTTGGGTATCTTACCACATGAATGATAGGTTTTGCACTTCCGCTAACCTCATTTGTTTTTCCGAGTGTTTGCCATGTTCTTTCATTTTGAAGGATTCACAAGGCGGTAACATCACGAGACAACTTGGTCATGTGAAGCCATATGCGATGGGCGACACCAACATTTTCGACATCCTCATAAAGGTGAACTCCTTCCCTTTGAGCCATCCTCAAATACGCGCATTGGATGGGTCATTCTTTCATTGTTGTCTCCTTGTTGTCTACATGATACATCTCGCAAACAGAGGAGCGACATTGGAGATGCACCCTATGGACCTTCAAGTTGAGGAGTGCCACGTCATCGAGCTATGGTACAACACCACACATAACAAATTTGCACCCTATGCATGGATTGACTCACAATATGATTGCCTTGTTGCATCTTGTATTCCCATGTCATCCATGATATATGAGCTTATACATTTCCTTAGCAAATTTGTTGTGATATTTCTTGATGGCATATTCATACATCATGATCATATTGTCCACCATCAGTTGCATGATAACATAATCATATTGAGCATCCATTGCCATATTCATGTTATTGAGAAACCGTCTCGCTATGACATCATTTTGCACCGTAGTTGCATTGATCATATTCACAACACATTTTTGTGCACAATGATTGAATTTGCTCACATGAATGCTTTGCATATCATTCTGTATCATCTTCATCAGCTTCATGCGCTTTGTCACGAACAATCTTGTCGCACGGACTCATTCTTACATGATGGACAGTTTGTGCGCGCTTACCATTGTATTTCCGAGTGTCGCTTGTGTTTGCTCTTTTTGCATGTCTATCACTCCGTAGACACCTTGGAGTACTTGGATTGCGCCATGTCTTCAACTTCGTCCAACTACAAGTCCGTCCATGACAACCGTTTGCATGGTGATGAGGATCACGATCCGTGGTCGGATCTTTCCCAAGGGGAGGGGGAGATGATGCGGAGCATCCCATGTGAATCCCCATGTACACTCCGACTACTCTCTAAGCCCCAAGAGGACATATGACGAGACCTCAAACATACGCCATCGGACACAATGTGAACTCGCTCCTCTCCGAATCATCAATTTATGTATTTGAGACATGGCTACTACCTCAAACATGTGTGCAATGCATGTCCAGGAACCAGGAGGAAGGCCATGGCTCAGTTAGGAGCATTGGACAAGACGATGAGGACACCAAGCGCGAGGAACAAGAGGAAGAGCTGCTAGGAAGCTACAGCTCACGGACGTCCGACGATCGACGCCTGTCGGACGTCCGATGACTGGAGTGTTCACCATCCAGCCCATGTCCCAGCCAGCAAAACCTACAGCGGTCGGGCGACCAACGCCGACTGGACGGCTGACATCCTCCAGTGCCCGGACGACCGGTCCCGACCGGACGACCGACAAATCCACAGCCGAGCCGAAACATCGGACTTCCGATGCTTCTCGGACGTCTGGTCCCTTACAAGCCACCGGACGTCCGGTACCCATCGAACGTCCGACGCCTGTCTGTGTGCAGAGTATCGGCCGAGGCCCATATACCCCTTCACTTCACCCCCAATTGCACTATGACTATAAATAGGGCACCCCCTCCTCCTAGTTAGGGTCAACATTGGTTTAGCTCATTTGAGATAGAGCTTTGCTCATCCATACGGATCTACTCCTCGTGAGAGACCGTGTCCTCTTCGGAGAAGATCCATCTTGGATTCAAGACCCCATTCATGGGATGACCCTCAAGACCTCCTCATGGAGATGAACTAGCTACTTGTATCGTCCTTTGTTGGGTTTGAATCGTGTATCTCTCTTTGTGTTCATGGATCTAGCACATGTGTGACCATATCTTGTTGGTTTGAGTGATTCTCTCATGTTTCCCCTCGTGATTTCTCCTCGTGTTCTTCGTGTTCTTCATAGCATCCCCTCCAATCGTGAAAGATCGGGCATCTAGGGTTCTTCCCTACATCAAATACTCCCTCTATAAAGAAATCTAAAAATCTTTTATATCACAACTTTATACATAAGAAAAATGAAGGGGAATATATATAACATAATATGTGGGTTCAGCTGAGAATATAATACTCAGACAGGCTCACGGTCCTGAACTTTGGGCCACAGGCCGGTGGGACGGCATGTTTGGTGGCCCATGTGTTCTACCTCAGCGCATTTCATATTGCAAGCGATCGGTACGGCGTAGGTTTTAGATGTTGTCGCAAGGTGAATACAAAAAATTGAGTAAAGCACGACAGTTGTTAGAATGAAATCGAACAACAGTTCTAACCTACAACCAGAGTTGCAATTCTACCAACGGTATCCTACGTGATAAATAATATTGTAGTACTACTTATACACACAGGACACTTGTTTCACCATGCCATATTATTACATCAAAATCTCTCGGAGGATAGATCAGTACGACAGTTGTGTGCTGCTACTAAAGAATTTCAAAGTTCATTTGGACCAACTCTCCTTGCCAAGAAAAATCGATTTTGACATCATCCCCTACTACAAGATTTCATTTAGATTTGAACCTTGAACATCCTTTAGCATCAGTCATCATGCAACCATCCTTTGTACTTACGGTATATTGAGCAAGTTCATTCACACCAAGGCTGCGCATGGTAAGAGAAACTTAGCCACGGTCGCCTGGATTGTTGAACGACTCCCTCGTTGCTCTAGGAATTCTCTGTTTGCAAACAAGAAGACATACACAAACAGTTAGATCGACACAGTGAATCATGTGAAAAAAACATGGAAAGAAAAAAGAACGAAACACTTGGGCGGCCAATGCTTACCAAGAAGGTGGAGATGTTAGTTTTTGTAAGGACTTTGGTATATAAAGTGCGAACTGCAGCCCAGTCTATTGCCGGTGCAACTACTGGTTCTGTTGCTGCTGTATGGGCCGGAGCAGATGCAAGTGCAACTTCAAGTGTTGGTGTAGGTGCCGGAGCCGTTGCTGGTGCCTGTGCCAGTGCGACTGGTAGTGCTGCCGCTGTTGCCGGATATGGTGCTCCTTGTGGAGCTGGTGCCGATGTAGGAACGGGTGCCGGTGTCGATGCCCTATCCTCTGGTAGATCAACCTGATCCGCTGACGCGGTCGATGCCCAATCCTCGGGTGGATCAGAATGAGTTGTTGCCGCTATCAGTGCTAGAGCAAGTGCCACTGGAGAAGGTGTCGGTGCTCGATCCGTTGCTGAAGGTGGTACTAATGTGCGAGACAACAACGAGTGTCTCTGGTTTGCTATGATCAACTTTATAACTTGACTAGGCTCTGTGACCTTGATCTAGTCTTTTTCTTCATTTCTTTTAAACGCGAGAAGGACTAATTACGGCGTGGTTGTTAAACCAAACTGCAGTTCATCATAGGGCTTCAGATTTTACTCAGAAAACAGACTGATCCAATTTTGTCGAGTAATATAAGTGATGAATAGTGCCTTCGTTACTAAATAACCATCATAGAGCAAACAAAACGGTTTATTCTGTGACGAATATCACATGACAAAACTTGCATCATAAAATTGCAGCAAAAGTAAGAAAGCATGACATTAAATCAATAAGATTTAGACAGTAAATCAATAAGATTTACTTGCTGCGCACGAGTGAATCCTTACCAAGAAATCACTATGTTCAACTTGTAAACAGAAGATTGATCACCCAATTACGCGTGATATGTAGGGCCCCCGCTTACTCCCACAAGCAGGACAGTCCAAAGGTCTTGACAAATCGTATGGACCGAACATCCATGGGACAAAATACTGGTGGGTGCGATAAACCCTGCAATACATACAGATATTGGAGTGTAACCATAATTGATAAACCGTCCTCACAAAAAAGATGATCTGGATACTTCAAAATATATAGACTGAATTGAGTTGACAGACATTAACATAGACTGTTCTCATGACTCACCAGACAACAAAAGCGGAAGTACTAAACAATACAGGGTTCACACACACAAATCAAGTACTGAACAATAGTACATACTACAGACAAGCAAAGTTGCACTAATTAAACTATGCAGACTATTTCTTCCCACCGACCTACGGGATGTGCCCCGCATAACTAACTAGGCCATGGACTTGGTGAGAGATGTCTACCAGCTCCATCACCGTCTTGTCAACCTTGGAGAACCTAACAGAGTGGTCTTTCCACTCATAAACATGATGATGAAGACAGTCCGCATCAGATTTGTTGGTAAGCTTTACAACAACCACACCGTTCATAATCGAAGGCACGACCAGGAAATTGTTGTGGTGAAGTACACCCTCGAGAACATGCCTGACAACAATGCTACTAGAAAACACTAGTTCAGGACACGTGGCGACAAGGACACAATAGCTGGATAGTTTAGCAGTAGAACTCATCCTCAGGTGTTCCAGTTCACACGGCATGACTTTGAGAACTTCATCTCCACCGTGGACCTAGTTCTAATTCAAATAGAAACCAAATATTTTATTACTACCTCCGTTCAGAAATATAAGATGATTTTTGATATTTTACTCCATATAAGACTACATATACACACAGAAATGAGTGAAAAAAGACACTAGAACATGTCTTCAAAGGCATGAGAGCAGAGGGATTACTTGCAATATCCATAACACAAGTTACTGAGGCTAATATACTCTCTTCAAAGGTAGCATTTATGTCCATAAAGTAGTTGAAAGTAATCTATAACAAATAAGTTTCAACCTCTCGCATGTTTTGGTCAAAAGAGGAATTTAGAACCGTCAATTGGCACACAAAAATCACATGCAAGATCACCCAAAAAGTTGTACTATTATTACTAATACTGCATGTTAGATGAAAAACACGATCAAGATCGAGAAAAAGATTGCCAAGAAAAGATATTACCTGGACTTGCTTAATGAGGGATCCCAGAGAGATCGAGAGGGGCTTGGACATGGCGATGACCTTGAGATTGTCCGCAGTAGTCTCAGCGGGGTGGTTGCGCTTGTCCGTACCCTCAGCCTCGACGGTTTTGGCCACATCCATAGACATCACTTCGCCAGTGCTCCATGGTCCATCAAGAAACTATCAAATAGAAATAAAAGAAAAGAAACCATAATCACAAACCCAAAAGAAGACACAGAGAGGGAGTTATAGGATCAGTCTCGGGGTTGAAAGACCGGGCCTTGGCCAGAATCAACACCATTGATGCGCTCACCCTTCCTTCTTTTGGAGACAAGAACAATGGCAGAAGCAGGTCGGGGTTTTCTTGAAGAAATGAGGAACAAGATGAGGGAGAAACGAGTTGGGGTTTTCTTCAAGAGAGGAAGCTGAGGGAGAAGAGTGAAATGATGGTTGCTTCGTCCGTCCAACTTACTGCTAGAAAGGTGGGGGTTTTGTGATTAGATGGCTCATTAGGCATTACTTCGGCGCTTCGATCTGGGTAGTCTACCGTGAAGTTGGGCACTCTAGTACGGAGTAATTTAGTACAGTACATGGCTAGTAGACCCCGATGTTGGCTGTCCCACACGTCGGCGAAAGTGAGTAGCAAGGTTCCTGACGACCGTCGAGGAGGATCCGCACGGTAGAGTGTGTCCACTGTTTCCAAAGAAAAAATGAATACAACAAGCGTTTCCACTCTTATGATGGAGGAGTGTGAAACACGGCAGCCACTTGAACTTACACAGTGCTCCTACTACTAGGCATGTGTAGTGGTTCATATATCAGTACTACATAATCTTCTTGCTAGTGTAGTAAGATATGAGGACAACAAATGATGTTGTGCGCATGTCAACTATATGAACAGTAATGTAACATAGTACCCCTTTTTTGTCTGTCCGGTCGAGAATGAACAGTGAGATCAATGTTAACAGAACTAGTTTTATAGTGCGCGGAGAGTAAGGTGCCACAGTACTCAATGAAACATGAACCATATGAAGCATGAATCAGTGTTAGGCAGGGTGTATGAAGGGTGCATGGGATGGGAGCAAAAGTTCCCTTCTCGACCCACTTTTGGGTGTTTGGCAGAGTGCATCAAGGGTGCATGAGTCCACACTAGTAGGTTAACACAAATACACTAGGAGAATGCATGAAGAGGGTTGTTGAGATGAGCATGCATAAAGAGGGAACAACTATATTGAGATGGGAATGCAACCAAACGCACCCACACGCTTTGTGCTACAGTGGCTAATCTGCATCGTCTGAGTTTGATCCAACGGTCATGTTGCGCCGTGATACGTCTCCAACGTACACTACAAAAAAAATACACTTCCATGATGATACGTGTTTGTCATAGTAGGTCGCGTTTTTTGTCATGCATGTACATCCATGACAATTTTATGACAGAATCAAGATAGTCATACCTGTGCTGTCGTAGAAATGTTCCATGACATTACCAAAATTATCATCACGGAAGTGTCCACATCTATGATGATAAATCGCGCGTCACAGAATTGCTTTCATCAAGGGTGAACGACACGTGGCATCCACCATAACAGAACACCGTTAAGCTATAGGGTCGGGTTTTGGATCCGATAACCCGTTAACAGCCTGGACCAATGGGAAATTTCCACGTGTAAAATTCTGATTGGTCGAAGGGAACACCTGTCAGGTCGTTATTGGGCCAGATGTCGATCGTCCATTGGAGGAGACATGCCTATGATATGTCGACACAAGGCTGGGCCCAACAGAGGCCCATATAGGTTAAAAAGGCTGGCCCAGTCAAAGGCCCCTAGTACTTAATCATGTACTAGTGGGCCAGCCCAATAACGGCCTGCGTAATAAAGGCCCATTTATGGCCCGAAGCCAGATCTGGCCCGTTAATTGTTCGCCCAATATTTGGGCCCATTTACAGCCCGAAGCCAGATCTGGCCCATTAATTGTTCAACCAATATTTGGGCCCATTTGCGGCCCAAAGCCAGATCTTGCCCGTTAATTGTTCGCCGGATATTTGGGCCCAACTATAGCCCAGTGACTTTCGGCCTATTAGAGGCCTGATGTAGACATGGGCTCATTTCAGCCCGGTGTGACTTTCGGCCTGGGAATGGCCTGTGCTGCCCATGGGCCATATATGGTCCGACGGGACATCGGGCCCACTAACGGCCCGTGCTAAAGGTGGCAACAATTAAGCCCAATGTGACTTTGGGCCTATTAAAGGCCTGTCGCGTAATTCGGGCCATTGATGCCTGTACTAAGCTTTTAGCCTCTTAAAGGCCCATGATATCAGTGGGCCAACTAAGGCCCGAGATATGTTTCGGCCTGGTAACGGCCCGTGAGCTAACTGGGCCCAAAAAGGCCTGGTCTACATTTCAGCCTACTGAAGGCCCATCGACGACTAGTGAAAATTGAGGCCGAACATGTATTTTGGCCTGCTAAAGGCCCGTGGTTTCATCTCGGCCGTAACATGCCAGTACAATATTCAGCCTGTTAATGGCCCAACGCTACCTGGGACAAGCTAAGCGCTGGGTCGACAAAAGGCCCAACTAAAATATAGGCCGGTGTAAGTTGTGGGCCTGGCGCAATGTGTAAAGGCCCCAATCATTCGGGCCCAAGAAAGACGCAGGCCATCCCAATTGTGGCCCGCTTAAAACCAGGCCCGTTAGAGTCGAATGTTTTGGCCCGGTAGACTACAATTGATTTTTTTTAGATAGCGAATGATGGCAGTAACTAGTAGGAATTAAGAACAAACCTACTCTATACAATAAAGAAATTACGGCATAGTAACTAAGAATAAACCTACACTATAAAATAAAGGATTTAAGGTATATTACATCCGCTGTGCATCGAAGTTCGCCACCAGTGATCATAAAGCGCAACGAAGAAGCAGATTACAAAAACGAGGCACCATTGCAGCGTAAGAAAATAATACTAAACCGAGACCACTTCCAAGACAGTTCAAGAAAGGTTAGCCTTGCATGGGAACTGCTGCGCAAGCTGTTGAGCAAGGCTGTGAGACCGGCCTAGCATGTCGTTCATAGCTTCCAGGTGTAGCTGTTTAGCGATGAGGTTCTCATTAGTGTTCTCCGCAATCTTTCTTAGAGATAGGAATTCAAGTCGAAGTTGAGTTGCAGAATGCCTTTCTGCTAGAACTTGGGACTGAAGAAGTTGAACTGATTCAGACAACGAAGTCTGTGAGCTTGTCTGACTGCTAGTCTCAAGTAACTTGAACACAACATAAAGACAAGACTTTGGGGTTGTCTCGCTATCTTCAAGATGGTTTGCCTTCTTTGTTGCAATATATGTTGGGTTTGTCTCACAGCCTTCAGCAGACTTGTGCATGCCATCAGGCATATCACCCTGAAACAAAGCAGAGAGATGACAGGTTTTGCACGTGTATAAACAAAGATGATAAATATGCTGTCAATTCCATCCAATTTCAAATTAGAAAATAAAGAGTAAGTTCAAAATATCAATAGCATAATTTGGCATTGTTCATAATGCGGGGAGCTTCACCACACTACTAGATTACCATGTCAACATAACAAGCATAGATGAAGGGCAAAGAAAATCATTGTATCTATTTTGGATAATGTGCATGGCATGTTGTTCATATCATCAGCCACATCAGTAAGATAAAATAGGAGATGACAAGGTGCAAACGTGGGCTGCTTCACCACACACTGGATTATAGATCTACAAAAACAAGCATACACATAGGGAGTATTAAGTAATGTGCATGGTATGAATAAGGAATTTGGTTTTACAAGTAAGCATTGCTTGTACTCTACATTTTGTAGAGAGTAATTATAGATATGATAATACTGGAAGGGATAGATGATAATGAAGATAAGATGCAGACTAATGCTACATAATCAACTACCAATCCCTGGAAGTACAAGCGTTATAGGACAAAATGTACTGACAAGAGCAATGGGCTACACTTCTGCACTGGCATTGTCTGTGTATTCTACTTGTTGGTAAGATTAAATATAAATCTGATCTTTTTTAGTAAATGGTGGGCGAGGGAGATAAGATGCAGAATGCTACACAATGAACCAATCCCTCTTCCCATAATACAAGAGTGTTTTGAACACTGGTGTACTATACAAAACGTTCTTATATTATGGGACGGAAGGAGTAGCTGTTAATGTAAGTATAGTGATAGACCACGTTCAGTCCTTACAAGAGGACTGCAGAGCTAAACCTCTTCAAAAGCATTGGGTTGATTCTAAATTTATGTAAGAGTCCATACGGATCTTACAATGTCCACCAAATGGACGATTACGAGGCTAACATGTGCAGTGATGCTACATAATCAAACAACTATGAAAGTAAGTATGGTCATACAGGGCAAGAGGTACTCACAAGAGCAATGCAGTGTGCAGTATAGTTGCGAGATTATGTGGTCCCTTGAGAACGGATGTTCTTATGCTAATAGTTTTCGTACAAGTGAGACATTAAGGCAAATGCAGAAATGTAGTTCAAATTGTGATGTGATATCATAGACAGTACCTTACGCTGCAGCCGAGACCAATGTGTAACAAGATTATTCCAGTCACTGTCGGATAAATGTAGCACCGGAGACTTTACAGAAATTTCGTTCAGAGGCTTGCCATCGAAGTGCGCTTGCCTCAGGTAGGAACGATACTTCATCAACGAGTGCTTGAAAAGCGCAACCAACCCTTGCTCATCTTCACAATCTAGTTTGCTCCTCGCCTATTTAAAAGAATGAAATCTTGTGTCTTCTGTCAGCAGAAACATATGCAGTAATGACCATGAATAACATTAGTACATTACTTACGCGTAAGTTGCGGAGGAAGACTGGAAATTGTTCTGTGTCTGCGGTATAATCTTTCCATGAAGGAAAGATGCGCACAAAGTTCCTGACAACAACATAAGCTTCGTCTTCTAAACTGGGAAGAAATGGAACAGGGCTCCTATTTGCTGCAATTGGGGCTCTCTTTGGTTTGAAAAGGGATTTGGCAACTAGATTTGGTGTACTCTTTGCTGGAATGGGGGTTTTGCGTCATAGAGCTGGTGCTATGTCAACTGGCATAATCATACTGTTTGCTGCAGTAGGGGTTTGCTGAGTTGGGGCATCAGAAATGACCAGTGTAGTAGTGCTAGAGTCTGCTAGAGTTGGGGTGTTTTGTGGGTCAGGTGATATTGCAACTACACCTAATGGGCTATTTGATTTATTAGGTGCCACTACCTTTTCCAAATACTTTGCTTGTGCTCCTCCATGATTAGCAATCGCCCTCTTCCTTTTGAACGTCTAATACACAAGAACAACATTTGAATGGATAAATATGGTATGATGACAGATGGAATATGTATTGAAAATGGATAGGCAGGGCGTCTTCACATACACAGTGTGTAAACTAAGCTAATGGCAGTTCAACAAAGTAGAAGCAATGCAAAGCATCAGTTGCAAGATATATGCGAGCAATGTAACCTTGGAAAGTTAGAGCAAGCACCTTGATGGGTGAATAAGATAGGGCATCTTCCTCTGACTCCTCCACTAGGGAGCTACATTGACTTAGGTCTCCCTCTAGCTCAGAATCACTGTTAGGATCATATTCTGAGCATGAATCTGCAGGTGGAGAGCGTTTGCATTGCATTGCATCCAGACTTGATTTTAGTCCCTTAATGCCAAGTTTGACATCCATGGCATTGTTCTGCTTTATTCTTTTCATGCGCGCAAGCTCATAATCATTATGATGCTGTTCAGAATATGAGATTCATGAAAACATAAAAAGTAGTCAGATTATCTATGGAATGCATTGCGGATTCAACTTAGAGAGTGTCTCCCTATAAACCCCTGCATATGCAAAGTTCACCCCCCAACCGTGCTGAGCAGACCACACACAGAAATACAAACCCCTTACGTCTCTATAACAGGCAGGCACACATTTCAAAACTGAAGTAGGAACATTAGAATCATATGAAATTTGTATTTGAACAAATAAACTAAGCAATTATGAGTTGCATAATGTTTAGCTTCAAGGGTGGAGTGTTGGTAGTGCGACACAAAGCAAGTAGGCAGATTGTATTCCATGTAAAAGATTGAAACCTATGTAAATGCTGGAAATGGCACTTTCTTTCTATACAATGCAGTGTTCGTTGCCCACACATGATGGAAGAGATCACATAGAGAAATACTATTCACTCATGTCTATAGTTCCAGTATTTAGAAACAGGGTGGTCCACCCTAAAAGACAATTGACAACAAATATGACAAGGCAAGCATTAATGTAGTGAATCAATCATTTACTTGTGAGCTTACTAGGACAAGTATGCAGAATTGTAACTGCAGTAAGAGACCGTCCCAAATCTGAATGAAGAAGTTTGTCTACCACTTATTGTTTGCAACTAATCGACATGAATAATTGGATATTATATCGAATGAGTAAGAAAGACAAGTAAAATTGTCAACAAAGCTGGCTTAAAGTAGTTATCTGGGTCAATGTCACTACGACCAACAATCCAAAATGACTAGTGTCTGTTCCGGGGGCCGGAATTTTGAAAACCCTATGAACTTTAGAGGTACTAAAGATTACCGAAATACATCTGAACCATTAAGTGTAGGTTGCACTGAGCACACAACAAACCCTAATGACAGTCCTGCGGCTCCTGCCTAATGAGTAATGAATCAATTCGAAAATGGGTGATGAGGAATTGCTGCTGAGTGTTGAGGACGTATCTCAGGATAAATCGGGTTGGCTTGGTGGGTCCTGCACGCCTGAGCCCTGAACGGACTAGGAAGGTAGGCACACGGCGCACTCGGGCAGCGGTGATGCTATTGGGCGAGCTGCTCCTGGCCTCCTGTTAGTCCGGGGTCTCCTACTAGATTCATGTCGTCCGGGGACGGCAAGTCGCCGGCGAGGCAGACGGCTGGGGGCGAGTAGAGATCGGAAGCGTGCAGCAGAACAGAGGGGAATCGGGGCCTTGGACGACCCAAAATCTCAGGTTGGGCCGGCCCACCATGGGCACCCTGTAGAGATACACACCCGAGCGGCGAATGTGCATTTTCAAAACTAATTTAGGAACATTTAGCTGACCAATTAAACAACCCTGTTTTAATAATATCAGATTCATATTTGAAAAACTAAGCTTGTTTAGCTTGATGGGTGGAGCAGTGTTATTATGACACGAAACACATATTCTCATCGTATAGTGATCATAAAAGGGGGAAACTCTAAGCATATTTTTTTAGCAAAACAGGGTTTCCCCTCCGATTTCTATTAAAGAAACCACCACAGAACCAACATGATCAATTAAACCCTAAGCATGATCAATTAACCGTATTATGACTGTGCCATGGCAGATTTGAAGCTGCAAACCAGAGAAATGATATTTAACATCCATTGTTTGCTTCAAACTAAAACTAAATTCTAAGAGATGAAAAGAAAACAGAGTAACCAAGTTAAGATCTATTTTCTGGTTGAGATCAAAAAGTTGAGGAGATATGAAGTACCACCTCTCTTGCGACACCGTGTAGGCATCGGGGGTGCGATGGCTGTCGGTGGCATTGAAGTAGATCTGCGACGGTAAATGGGTGCATCGGGGGATAAGTCATGTTGCAGTGGAAGTGAAGGTCGTGTGAGCGGCCCCGGCAAAGAGGACGACGAAACCGATGAAGCGAGAGGATGCGATGCAAGGCTATTGGTCCGTCACCGTGGATGAGAAACGTCCATCTCTAGCAGTGGACGACGCGGTCTTGGTAGGCGCTCCGATATGGTGGAGGACGGTGGTGATGGATGGGGTGGCGGACGGAGGCTGGTGTGGGAATGGTGTTCTAGCGCGGACGGTGTATGAATGGGAAAATGGAGGGAGAGGTACGAGGAACCATGTTTTTGGGACGCGCCTGTCTGAAATATGGGAAAGTTACAAACTTAGCCCTCGTTTAAAATTTGGACGTCTTGTCGGTTGGGGATAGGACGGTAATCTCGCATCTCGCCAATATTTGCCCAGAGCGATTTCGGGCAGGAGAGGGTGGTCGGCGCCCACGGTGTATGAACGAGGCTGACAAGTAGGGCAGTTGTGTCATGTCTGAGTGAAGTTACAAACCTGCCCCTATTGAAAATATTTGCCTACATCGATTTCGGCCGAGTCGAGTTTGTTTTGCTGCCCACCGTCTATGAATGGGGAATGGAGGGAGAAATAGAGGTCTTTCGGACGAGATTGAATCAAATGTGTTTTGCCGCCCATGTTTGACGCCCACCATGCCGGAATGGGCTCAGAGGCGGTCGTGTCACGTCTGATTGAAGTTAAACCTACCCCTATTTAGAGCAGTGGAAATTGGGCCGATGGATTGTCCGTGTAACGGGTAGACTGTAATTTCCATCTCCCAAACACTTGGCTTCGGGCAGCCGACGTGGGAGTGGACATTTTGCCGCTTCTTTCGAATTTTGGGACAATAAGCATCCACATCTACCCTGGCAACTAAATTCGAATCCATTTTGTATTCCTATATGAATATTTATAAATCATTCTATGTGCTTTTATATATCTTCAATAGGACGACAAAATTGTATTCCACTATCATATATGAATATGGTTTACAAATGCCGATACTTAAATTCAGAAGCTAGAATCTAGTTTAAGGTGAATTCGAATATTTGGAACACTTCATGTCCAACTCAAATGTCACACGCAGGATAATGTGTACTTCCATTTAGATATGTACACAAGCGATGTATCAAGATTCAAATACCGAGTCAATCAACCAAGAATGTACAGAACTAACAGACATATAAACACTTATAGAGTATATGGATCAATAATATCAACTAACATACATAAGCCAGGCCGCTGTACTTTTTTTTTGCTACAACAACATCCTTTTTTTAGCCAGCATCTTGGCCCTTTCTGATGCGTGCCACTTATGGTCCATCTATACTACTATTATTGCTGAATGCACATTCAGCCCGATTGGTATATTTGTAGGTCTGGCACAACAATCCAAATGAAATGTCTCTGAGTCTTATCAATTAATACAAACTTGTGCTCAAATAAAATTACAAACCAAAAAACAAAAGACAAAAAACAATTATTACATCTCTAAAAAAAATGGTTTGATTGATTACATGAACAAACAACACAAAGGTTATTCAATGATGGAAAGAACATTTCACCTATTATTTACCAAGTGGGAATTTCATTTCCTTTTTTCCTTCAGGACCTTAACAATGTGGTCAGTCTCAGCTTGCTTCGTTTTGAAATCCACCAAATATTTAATGCTTGTCTTGTGTACTGCTTGTCATTGTGTTGTTTGCTTCCTCAACATGTCAACTTCATCTCTAAGTGCAGAAGTAGAATCTCTTTCTACCACTAGTTTATCCTCTAGAGCATCAGCAGTTGGCAATTCATAATGCACGATTAGGCCAGTGCCACTGCTGTGGGATGATGCAACGTCCATGGGGACCTCTCTATTTGATCTTGGGCTAACCTGTTTTGCCATTAAAGTTCCGGTTGGATTCAGAAAAGTTGAAGTTAGCAAAACATCTTAACTGGGAGTTATAACAGAAAACCAGTTAAACAAATAAGGAATTAAAGAGTTTCAATTGGATGCTGAAAGTAGTTATTAACATCATTGTAACCCGTTGTTGCAGCAGCAAAGCAGTTAAACAAACAAGTAGATATTTAAGTTAAGGCAAACATGTAATTATTAACAGTAAGTATCAAACACATAGATAGGCGCATACTACAATAGGATTAACAGGCTGTGGCATTATGTAATCAGTAGCAAACTAAATTAAGCCAAGCAATGTAATTGAACAATTTTGCAATAAGTGGCTACCTAAAATTCTGAGAAGCAGGTAACTGAACTTATGCTAATTCTTTGTACAGGCACACTGCCACTTATTTTTCGCTTACAAGGTTGTACGAAGGAGTCCATGGCATCAATTGCTTGGATACGCAGTCTCAATACTTCTTTCTTGCCGCACTGCATTGGTAAGTCGAATGGTTAATCTGGTAAGATGGTGCGTACTTGATATGTTATATGAGGACATGTAGTCAGACTAGTTGTAGCCACACACATCACACTGGCTTTTACTATATATTTCATGTGATTACTTTTGGCATATCGAGATCTAAGCAATCTACAATAGGATGAAAAGACTGGCATCCTTCACATTATTGGCAAACTCAGTTCATAGAAACAAGCAATTCAACCATTCTGTGGGTAAATCAAAAGCGCCACTGGAATATTTTTCACTACCCAATCATACACGCAAAAAGGGGCGACGCCACCATAGGGGCTGGTATAGGCGGCCGACTCAGGTGGCTGGAAAGTGTGCACCTAGTTTGAGACGTCCAGGCTGGCCCAGCCTAGTTTTGTTCGTCCCAACACACGAGCAGGCAATGTAAAAAATGAAGCAAAATGTTTCAATTTGGATGGGGCCAATAACATAAGTGCAAGGCAGGCCCTATAGCAGGCTCGCGGCCCAAACGAGCGCCTCCCATATCGATCGACAGCAGGAAAAATCCCAATTCATTCGCTCCAGCCTCTAGTCTAGTTTGCTCCTAACCTAGCCGCCGCTGGACAGACTGACACAACACTTCCTCGCGCCCTCGTTGGAGGGCGGTCGTCGGGCTTCAAGCGAACGGAAGGACAAGAAGATGAAGACCCAACCCTGGGTGTAGCCTGCGTGGGAGGCAGTGGCGGCAACACGGGCATGGCATCGAGCTTGCGCAAACGGACTGATAGAGGCAAAGGTGTCCTGTCTTTCGATGAGATGGTGGCTATCATTTTGGTGGAAGTCGACTTTGACGATCTGACTACGAACGTGCGAGGACGTCATGCCTTAGCAATCGCTAAACCAACCCACCCCGAGACGTTATTGACCACGCCGGAGCACGATCAACCTGACCACGAGGGTCTATCTCCTGCAGGCAAATGAAGAACAAGCAAGAAACTAAGATTGCAATCTGGATATTGCGAATAACAGAGGAAACCTTTATTAATGAAGGTGGGGTTCTGTGACGCCTTTGTCTGGTCGTTGAACACAAACGAAGTACGCGAAGTTGCAGCTATGGCAAAGTTTAATCTAAACAAAACCCAAAGTCTAAACGGTGCCCTAAGGGCTGTATATATGGAGGAAGAGGGGGCAATTTCGTGGCCCTTGGTGGAGGGGTCCGAAATCAACCCTATCTCTTGTTTCCCCACACATACAGACTCTAAAAATAGCCTATACTTATGTATTTCGAAATTACATGGGCCTGGCCCAATAATGAGGTGACGCAGCACCTAGAATAGCCTCGGGATGAAATTGATGAAGTGGCATATTGTATATTTCGTCCAAGGCTTCATGCACCCATTATGGTGGCTTCAAAGTCCTGACATCATCACTTGTAACTCCGTTCTTGTTCCCCTTGCACATGCCATCATCTCCATGCTTGTTCTTGCTCCAATGTTCATCCTTCTCCAAGCTAGGCCCTTCATTTGTAAGCAAAATAAATGTATCCAATTTAGGCAGCATCATATTCTCATGAACATTAGAATCATTACCAAGAAACAAAAGTACCTGATAATTTAATTGGTGTGCGCGAGCTCTAGTAATTGGTCTAGCTACATAGCAGTAGGGGCTGTGGGTGTAACAATGGTATTGATGTCCTCATCATCCTCCCCTTCTTGAAATGAAGTCGTCCTCGACGGAAGCTCATCTTCCTCACCCAAATAAGGCTTCAAATCTGCAATGTTAAAAGAGGGACTAACCCCAAAATCTGCAGGCAACTCAAGTTTATATGCATTATCATTTATTTTCTCCAACACCTTAAAAGGACCATCAGCACGAGGCATTAGCTTTGATTTGCGCAAATCCGGAAATCTATCCTTACGCAAATGTAACCAAACAAGATCTCCTGGTGCAAACACGACATATTTTCTACCCTTATCTCCAGCAAGTTTATATTTAGCATTCATATGCTCAATGTTTTCCTTAGTTAACTCATGCATTTTTAAAATCAATTCAGCATGTTGTTTAGCATCAAAATTAACCTTCTCCGAAGATGGAAGAGGCAACAAATCAATAGGTGCACGAGGTAGGAAACCATACACAACTTCAAAAGGGCACATCTTAGTAGTATAATGCAATGAACGATTATAAGCAAATTCAATATGAGGCAAGCATTCCTCCCACATTTTCTTATTATTCTTCAAAACAGCCCTAAGCATAGTAGACAATGTTCTATTGACTACTTCAGTTTGTCCATCAGTTTGGGGTGACAAGTAGTACTAAAAAGAAGTTTAGTCCCCAACTTAGCCCATAAACATCTCCAAAAGAGGCTAAGAAATTTAGTATCATGATCTGAAACAATAGTATTTGGCACACCATGCAAGCGAATAATTTCACGAAAGAACAAATCAACAACATTAAAAGCATCATCGCTTTTATGACATGGTATAAAGTGTGCCATTTTCGAGAATCTATCCACGACAACAAATATGCTATCCCCCCTTCTTTGTTCGAGGTAAACCTAAAACAAAGTCCATAGATATATCCTCCCAAGGAACACTAGGTACAGGAAAGGGCATATATAAACCATGAGGATTGAGTCGTGACTTAGCTTTTTGACATGTAGTGCAGCGAGCAATAAAATGCTCAACATCCCATCTCATCTTTGGCCAAAAGAAATGTGTAGCAAGTACGTCCTCCGTCTTCTTCACGCCAAAGTGTCCCATTAATCCTCCTCCATGCGCCTCCTGCAACAACAAAAGACGAACGGAGCTAGCTGGAATGCATAGGTTGTTAGCACGGAACACAAATCCATCAGTAACGACGAACTTGTTCCACATTTTTCCTTCTTTACAATTATGCATTACATCTTTAAAATCAGCATCATGCACATATTGATCTTTGATGGTCTCCAAACCAAATATTTTGAAGTCAAGTTGTGAAAGCATAGTATAGCGACGAGACAATGCATCAGCAATAACATTTTCTTTTACCTTCTTGTGTTTAATGACATAAGGGAAACTCTCAATGAATTCAACCCATTTAGCATGTCTACGATTCAGTTTAGCTTGACTTTTAATATGTTTCAAAGATTCATGATCAGAGTGTATAACAAATTCTTTGGTCCATAAATAATGTTGCCATGTTTCTAAAGTCCGAACAAGAGCATATAATTCTTTATCATAAGTAGAATAATTCAGACTAGGCCCACTCAATTTTTAAGAAAAGTATGCAACAGGTTTGCCATCTTGTAATAACACACCTCCTAATCCAATTCCACTAGCATCACATTCAAGCTCAAAAGTCTTATTAAAATCAGGAAGTTGGAGTAAAGGAGCATGTGTCAACTTATCTTTCAATACCATGGAGGCATCTTCCTGTGCGGTACCCCAAACAAAAGGCACATCTCTCTTTGTAAGCTCATTGAGAGGTGCAGCAATGGTGCTGAAATCTCTCACAAAACGCCTATAGAATCCAGCGAGGCCAAGAAAACTCCTCACTTGTGTGACTGTTTTGGACTGCGGCCAACTCTCAATAGCTTCAATCTTGGCCTTTTCAACTTCAATTCCCTGTGGACTAACAACATAGCCAAGGAAAGATACTCGGTCGGTGCAAAAGGTGCACTTCCCAAGGTTACCAAACAAACGTGCATCATGTAGAGCAATAAAAACAACACGTAAATGTTCCAAATGTTCTTCCAAAGATCTACTATAAATCAATATGTCATCAAAGTAAACTACCACAAATCGTCTAATGAAAGCACATAAAACTTCGTTCATTAATCTCATGAAAGTACTAGGTGCATTACTTAACCCAAAAGGAATGACTAACCACTCATATAATCCAAACTTAGCTTTAAATGCTGTTTTCCATTCATCTCCCAATTTTATACGAATTTGATGGTATCCACTACGCAAATCAACTTTGGAGAATATTGTAGAGCCACTCAATTCTTCTAGCATATCATCTAGCCTAGGAATAGGATGACAATAACGAATAGTAATATTATTAATGCCTCTACAATCAACACACATACATGATGTACCATCCTTTTTCGGCACTAGAATTATAGGAACAACACAAGGACTAAGGGATTCGCGTATATAACCTTTGTCGAGCAGCTCCTGTAATTGATGCATAATCTCCTTCGTCTCCTCTGTATTGGTATGGTATGGTGCACGATTGGGTAATGATGCACCGGGAATTGAGTCAATCTGATGCTCAATCCCTCGAATGGGAGGTAATCCCTTTGGCACGTCTTGTGGAAAGACGTCAGCGAACTCCTGCAAAATGTTAGTGACAGCAGGAGGCAAAGAGGAAGGCACGTCCTTGAATGAAAACAATGCCTCGTTGCACACAAAAGCATAGCAAATAGATTTGCTAAGATCTAGCTCATCAATATCAGATTTAGTGGCAAGTAAACATGCACTTTTCAATTTAATTTCAGTAGCAACACTAGATGGTTTACTATTAGGCTTCATTTGTTGCTCAAATTCTTTTGCCACAATCTGATTTTCACTCTTATTCTTCTCCTGTTTTGCTTTATTAGCTCTATTAATATCATCTTTCAAAATGGACTCAGGAGTCATAGGAAGCAAAGTAATATTTTTATCCTTGTGAACAAGAGTATACTGATTGTTTCTACCATGGTGTACATATTTTTTTATCAAATTGCCATGGTCGAACAAGTAATAAGGAACATGCTTGCATAGGCACCACATCACAATCAACATAATCAACATATGTAGAGATACTAAAATGCATACGAACAGTACGTGTTACCTTAACCTTGCCGCTGTTGTTGAACCATTGGATGTAGTAAGGATGTGGATGGGGTCTTGTGGTCAGAGATAGCTTCTCCACCATCTCCATGCTAGCCAAATTGTTGCAGCTCCCTCCGTCTATGATGACGCGCACAGAACGTTCCTTCACAACGCCCTTTGTATGGAACAAATTGTTCCTCTGATTTTGCTCAGCTTGTGTGACATGCACACTCAAAACACGTTGAGTAACTAAATATTCGTACCTGTCAGCGTCTTCAGGAGCCATGTATTGCGTCTCATGATCAGAATCATCTCCATCATGTTCTTCACGTGTAATAAGAGCCAAAGTCTCCTCATCATAGTCACTAGCGGACTCATACCCACCATCCTCAGTAGCAATCATCACACGCTGAGATTTGCATTCTCTCGCATAATGACCTCTTCCCTTACAACGATGACAAATAATATCACTTGTGTGCCCTGTGGATGCCATGGAAGAAGAAGAACTCTGTGCAGGCCCGGCAGGTGCGCTCTTGGCAGATAATGGTGGTTGTGCCTGCTTTCTTGTATCAAGGCTGGAGGTGGCACCTGATGGAGGTGCTGGTGCAGTTGAAGTAGAAGATGCACGCGGTGTCCATGATGAAGGTCGACCTGCAGAAAAGTTAGTTCGCACCAATGCTTGTCGATCCTGCACTTCACGTTCAGCTTTACAAGCAAGATGGAATAAATGAGTGATATTAGTATACTCCTTATACTCTAGAATGGTCTGAATCTCTCTATTTAATCCACCCATAAAACATGCAAGCATAGCTTCATTCTCCTCAACAATACCACATCTAATCATGCCAGTTTGTAATTCCTGATAATATTCTTCTATAGGATTTTTTCCTTGTCTTAAACGCTGCAATTTTTGAAGCAATTCAAGCTGATAATATGGTGGAACCCAACGAGTATGCATAGCGGTTTTCAAAGCAACCCAAGTAGCTGGAATAGGATATAATCAACAATGTTCAGACCACCATACACATGCAAAACTAGTGAAAGCACAAACAACAGCAGCAACCCGTCTCTCCTCGGGATATTGTAAACATGTAAAACGTTGTTCAGTTTCTAACTCCCAAGTAAGATATATATTAGGAACATATCTACCCTCAAATGGTGGAATATTCAATTTTAGTTTAGGAACATGGTCATGATCTCGTACCTGAGGTGGTGGTGCAGGCCTACCATTGGGATTATATACCTGCGGTCGACCTGCTGGTGGTGGTGCTGGTGGCTGCACGTAGTTCTGATTTTGATCAACCTCATCCTCATAATCACCCGCATACTCATCATCCTCCTGGGTACCAGTAGCAGTAGTAGCAGGAGCCAAAGAAGCATCAACAACAGGTACAACAGCACCAGAAGTTTGGCCTGGCTCAATAGGAACACGCTGTGCTCGCCCTACTGTATCGCGGTGTAGAACTGGTTGTGGGAGACATTTGAGTAATTCATCGAACTTGGCGTCCAACTTGGTGTCAATTGTCTTTTCAATGTCATCCATCCTCTCCAATGCCTTTCCAATGCTGGCCATCACGTCTTCCACCTGTTGACCCAACATTTGATGAAACTTATCATGAAGCTCCTTGTTCATCATGTTCTCCCAGTCAATCTCGTCGGCTTGTGTTCTTGCCATAGTTAGCAGCAATAGAAATAGACAAGAATATGATCCTACAGACTACTAGAATATGGTGGTGGTGGGGTGTGACAAATCCGTCAAGCGAATCTCAAATTCTTACCAGTTCTTACCCAGCAGCAGGTGGTAATCGACAATTGTTGTAGTCAAAACTCTCAAAGCTTGGATAGAGCGATTACCTGGGAAGGACAAACGCACGACGTAGATGTATGTGGAGCTGGGAAGGCTTATAATATGGTAGCAAAAGGGTAACCAATAATCAATTCAGAGATGCAAAGTGGAATAAACGCTCAACGATGGTACTGTGCTGGTCCTAGGCTAGACTGTGCTAGAGGCGCGAGCCTAGAACACTAACAAAATCACGGCGCTGCACGTAAACAAGGGAGGAGCACGCTCTGAATTTTATTTTCCTTTTTTTCACTTTTTTGCACATTTTTCCTCTTTTTTTTGCTCCGCAACAAATTTATTTCGAAAAAGTCTACAAATGGCCTAAAAACTGCCAAGCCAGAATTTCCCAGACTTAGTGTTTTTTGAAACTGGAACTATTTTTTTGTACTGCGGGTAGCACGAAAGTTTGGGAGTCCTACTCTGTCACGACTCGGAGTATGGCGTGATCACGAAATCCAAAACAGAGTAAAAAAATACTGGACTCGGACTAGGACTGGTGGCGGAGATGAATCTGGTGGAACTCGGACTGGTGGCGGATATATGTTGCAGGTGGACTCGGATTGGCGTGATGGCGGCGGATATGTGGTGGCGTATATGGACTCGGATTGGTGGTGAATATGTGGTGATATATGGCAGCGGCGACGTGACAACATGTGAACAAAACTCGAAACTCTAAAGGACTAGACGCTAAGACCAACAACTTGACACGATGATGCAACCGCAAATTAAACAATGCAAATACAGAAAAGATTATGCAATGGCTCAGACTGGTTCGGATATGATGAACTAACCCTAATTTTTTTGTGGCTTTTTTGTGGACTATAGGTATGAAGAACAGACTCGATCTAAACTATGAAAAACTGTAAAATCTCACCGAGCAACCTGGAAATCTGATACCACTTGATAGTGGCAAAGGTATCCCATCTTTCGATGAGATTGTGGCTATCATTTTGGTGGAAGTCGACTTTGACGATCCGACTACGAACGTGCGAGGACGTCGCGCCTTAGCAATCACTAAACCAGCCCCGAGAGGTTATTGACCACGCCGGAGCACGATCAACCTGACCACAAGGGTCTATTTCCTGCAAGCAAACGAAGAACAAGGAAGAAACTAAGATTGCAATCTGGATATTGCGAATAACAGAGGAAAGCTTTATTAATGAAGGCGGGGTTCTGTGACGCCTTTGTCTGGTCGTTGAACACAAACGAAGTACGTGAAGTTGCAGCTATGACGAACTTTAATCTAAACAAAACCAAAGTCTAAATGGTGCCCTAAGGGTTGTATATATGGAGGAAGAGGGGGGGAATTTCGTGGCCCTTGGTGGAGGGGTCTGAAATCAACCCTATCTCTTGTTTCCCCACACATACGGACTCTAAAAATAGCCTATACTTATGTATTTCGAAATTACATGGGCCTGGCCCAATAATAAGGTGAGGCAGCACCTAGAATAGCCTCGGTACGAAATTTATGAAGTGGCATCTTGTATATTTCGTCCAAGGCTTCATGCACCCATTATGGTGGCTTCAAAGTCCTGAAATCATCACTTGTAACTCCGTTCTTGTTCCCCTTGCACATGCCATCATCTCCATGCTTGTTCTTGCTCCAATGTTCATCCTTCTCCAAGCTAGGCCCTTCATTTCTAAGCAAAATAAATGTATCCAATTTAGGCAGCATCATATTCTCATGAACATTAGAATCATTACCAAGAAACGAAAGTACCTGATAATTTAATTGGCGTGCGCGAGCTCTAGTAATTGGTCTAGTATATGTAGCAGTACGGGTTGTGGGTGTAACAATGGTATTGATGTCCTCATCATGGACAGTCGCAGCTTGCAAGAGTAGCATGCGCAGCAGTTACATCACATCCCTGATTCTATCTAATTCAACTCTTCAATTTCTGGCCAATAGTTAAGCCTGACGGTGTTGTAAAACTGCTTGTATGTTGGGAATCTATGAGAAAACGAAACCAATTTCTACTTATTTTATAACTCCCCCAATCAATACTAAACTGATTGGATCTGATGTATCTAATCAAGTTTCCAATGCTCTTGAGCCTGAAGTGTCTAATGAATAGGCTGCTAATGAAGGATTTGATGCAAAAAATTTACATGCTCCTGGTGATGAACATATAGTGTTTAATCAAGGATCTAATGCAAGCATTTTGCAAGTTCATTGAAGGATTTAGTGTCTAATGATGATCTGCTATGTTGAGAGAGACAGAGATTTGCAGGCATTGATGACAAGCAAATTATAGTGCATTTTCATAGCTTGAGGAAACATCGAGGCTATCTACCAGAAAGTCCCCGTATCATGACAACATAGCATAAATACTTTTCTAACTGTTGTTTGAAACTATTGGCATACTTGTGCAGGATAGATATATTGATATGCAGTTTGCGCACTGGTTATAGGTGCAATTAGACTTTGATATTTTCAGCCAAAGAATGAATAATTCAAGCAGGTACATACCATGTTTGTAGTCCTTGTACACCATGTTGCATTTTGTGTTTTTCGGTGCTTGCATCATTTAGTGTTTATAATCTGAACTACTTTGGATCATTAGCTGGTTTTCAAAGTGCATGTAGCTTCACATTTCTCAAGTTATGTTGATTTCTGGAGTGCAAGTGCCTTCGTATTTTTTAAGTTAAATGTTCGCCCCTGGTAACTTGAATTCGTGGATTCGCCACTGCACACAAATCATACACGAATGCGAGTACGGATTAAATGAAATGCAGGGACTTACGCTAGCTTGTTGTACAGGCTCACTGCAGCTCTGCTTGCGCTTGGGATGTTCCATGTACAAGTCCATGTTACCATTTGCTTGGATGTGCAGGCCTTGTGCTCCTTGCATGCCCCTCTGCATTTTTGACACGGCGAATGGTTGATCAAATAAGAGGAATCGACCTTGATGTTGTACCAGAGGATAGATACTTACAAGGTTATATGGGTGTGCAGAATGTGTACCAGATTTCGTAGCGCCATCATGCTTCGCTAAAAAATGGATTTGCTTGTTTCAGATGATGTCTCCAGAAGAAATAAGAGTTAAAGTCAGAGTTGCATAGGCGTGTAAGCTAAGGGAGCAGTGAAAGGATATCCAAACATCGTTGGAACAGTGCACAAGGGAGTGATGTGTGGATACCTAGTTCGGGCCGGCGTTTGGGCATGCTCGCCTAGCTAGAGTGCGGGTCACTTCAGAGCCGTTGAGGGTGATGAGCTGGTGTTGACTGGCCGCGCACGGGTGCAAATCAGTGGCAACGAAGCGCTACGATGCGGTGGACGAGACCGTTGGTGAAGCCCCAATGGCCTCGGGGGGCGGAGGTGCAACGATGTGCTCGGTGAAGTAGCCCCGGTGAGCTGGGAGACGACGTCGGTGAAGCGCACCTGATGCGGTGGAAGTCGGTGTCTATGAGGCATGTCGGTTGCGGCGGCCGACGTTGTCGGTGGACCACCCGGTGCGGTGGACGAGGGCGTAGATGAGGTAGCTCCGGTGCGATGGTGAAGCGCAACCGTCGTCTTTGTCGTCGTCGTCCGGCACAAAGGTGCGGAAAGAGACGAGACGAGCGGCGATTTGAACTTTGCTTGGGTTGGCGGCGAATTAGGCATTTGAGAAATCTGGGTGCGGAAGGGGACAGTGGAGAAGAGAGATTTTGCAGGGCTGGAATTGGGGCCGCCATATATTTCAATCCAAAACATGGAAGTGCTAACTTATTTTATCGTCGTCCTTTGGGGGGGGGGAGTGGGGGAGGGAGGGATGAGGGAGGGGGCGGGTTACTGGGTGCTACGCGTCCGTTCGACACGCGACCATCCCGACAGGACTATGCTTCGGTGCCTTAAGGCACCTTCCATTGTGTCCATGACATGTGGGCCCAACAGGTGGACAGCCCACATGTCAGTGACCCAAAGGCAGGTGCCTTTAAGGCACCGAAGCAGTGTCCACCCCGACACGACCATGGTCTGCCTGGTGCACCTACATTTGAGAATGCACACGAATCTTCTGTCATTTGCAAACGAAATTGTATGTATTACCATGCCCGTGTTTTCCTTGCAATAATTAGTCATTCGAAACGAGATACTCCCTCCGTTCACTTTTGTAAGTCGTTTCAGACAACTTAAAATGAACTGTTTTGCACATTGTCTGAAATGTCTTCAAGGTCTTATAAAAGTGAACAGAGGGAGTACTATAAATTAGTTAATGAGGAGTTATTCGAAAAAATCGAAACGGTATCCATGCTAACATGGATTAGAGTCTGTGTCACATAATTAGTTATTTCAATTAAAGTGTGTGTCACGTAGCGATCTCCAATTCTAACGTGGATTTCGCATTTCACTGTATCCATGCTACTTTTTTAATACAAATTCATATGTATATGATGAACACCATGGTAGTGAGAAAACTTCTGGATGGATTCAAACATATGACCTACAAAAAAGCACAACAAATTGAGTCAATGTCAACTTTTCGAAACTTAGTATGGCCCGAATTCGAAATAATTACCCATATGCATGGTCCTCAGTTCAAATCTTACAATGTACACCGAATTGAAACATCGATATTAAGTTTCGTACTATGTACATTCAAATGTTGTTTTTAGCCCCCCCCCCACACACACATGCTACATACTTCCTGTATCGGTCAATCTTCCTCTCCTAACCACCTTAGGAAGATATCAGTTTCCAACACACGTTCATTCTTTCTCTCCATGTTTCGATCTCTAAGTCTCTCAAGTACACAACCCCTTTTCCACTATGTTACCAAATGTATTTACCTCACAGACCCGCCATTGCACCCCATGCCGAGCTCTCTCTCTCTCCCTCTCCCTCTCACCCTCTCGCGCTAAATACATGCATTGCCTATCTAGCCCCCCAACCTCTCGTGCGCGCGCACACACGTTGTATATCTAGTTCACACCCTCAAGGCTGTCTCACTCTTTCTTCCGCACGGCGGGCCACACTCGCTCAATCTTGCTCTCTTTATCTGAGTCTCGTTTAACCTTGTTTTCTTTCACGCACAAATGATATATCTCCCTGTTCGGGCCTCGATCGACACACTCTATACTCTCTCACCCAAATTGTCTATCTAGGTCAGTCCATCCAAGCCGCCGCCACTCTTTCGACCTCATGGCGGGCCACACTCACTCAATCTCTCTCTCTCTCTCTCTTTGTGTGTGTATGTCTCGATTAACCTCGCTCTTTCTTAGACAAAAACGATATATCACCATGTTTGAGCCTAATTCGACCTATTCACATTCTATACTCTCTCACGCACATTGTTTATCTAGGTCACTCTCTCCAACCCGTCTCACTCTTTTGATCGCATGGCGACCCTATTTGATCGATTGACCTTGCTTCCTCCCACGCACAAAATATATCTACACGTCTGTGACTGGATCATCTCTCAAGCTCTATCTTACAGCCCTCACCCCTTGCCAAAAGTTCAATGAATGTCGGACCACACTCACTTTGTCTCTCTATCTATATGTATCTCGATTGACCTCGCTTTCTCACACCGTATCTTCCAGGTATTAAAGCTACCTCTCCATCCCTCGCAAATCCGGAGCTATTTACATTGTGCGGGGCACTCCAACCTTGGATTAATTTGTGTAGGCATTTATTCCGGTCGGTTTAGATTATATTTTCGTAGCATTCGGCCCACAACTACTCCAAACACCGTTGCAACCCCCGCAACTCCCCTAGTTGATTTCCCTCTGGCTCGGTCATCGCTCTATCGCACGTCCTTTCTTGCCTTCAACGTCGCACCATGGTATTATTGCAAAAAAATATGTTGTTCTCTTTAATTATTATAAATAAGCTACAAAACTACACACCGATAGTCCACTTGGAATGGAACAAATTTCGACCCACAAATTAAAGTGATACAAACTAGACACCGAGGGGCCCACATGTCATGAAACAAATTTGGACCCATATACAAATTAAATAAAGGACGAGGATCGAACATGCGCACGTCAATAGGGAACATACGTAGAACAACAATGTTTGTTGTACCCCCCTTTGTTCACATAATGTTTTTATATTACCATAGCCTATTTAATGGATAACATGTAATATTATTTTTAGTACTATTCGCCTTCACTTACTGGTGGGTTCCATGTGTGCTCTCTCTCTCTCTCTCCTCCCCTTCTAAGTTTAGACGCACGGGCAAACACAAAGAACTCGTGGGCGATGTTGCCGTTGACCATATCTGGACGCGTTCACAAGTCACGGCACCAGTTTCACGTACTACCAGCAATAGTCAGTGTGTATGTGCAATGCACGTTAATTTGGAAGTATATTAAGTGCATGCGGATATTAAGTAGGATATTATTTGCGTGTTATTATGTGATTAGCACAATTTTTGGCATGAAATTAACTGCACGCTAAACGTGTTGAGCGCTCAACATTGAAGCAGTCTAGGTCGTTGGATGACAAGGAATACATGTGGCTTGATGACGTTTTATATTTAATTTGATACGGCTATAGCAGAACTTTCAATCGATCAAACCATAGATTTCGTTCAGTCTGACTCTGACTTTAAATTATACGACGATCGATATAAAATAAACGTAAATGATAAACATTCGGATTTTAAGCATGGCAATCCGAACGTTTTTCATGGCAAATTTAGATTACGCGGCAGTGGCGGGGGCGTCTTACGGTGGGAAGCGGCTCCTCTGCCATGCTCTATGTGTCGTCGGGCCACTGACCGATGACGACGGTGGCGTCTTGCACCGTTGTTGGCGTACTCCTGGACGTTGGCCTAGCTTGAAGGAAGGCCAAAATATTCTGGACTTCGGAGCGAGTCAACTGGTGGGAGGAGGCGACTGGCGTTGGTGCAAGGAAGCGGTCGACGGCGGCCATACATGCCGCTGAGGGGGGCACTGGCACCCGCACGGGGACAGGCGCTGTCAACAGCGCGGCGGAGACATTCGTGTGCACGGGCACCGGCATGGGCGTGCACCTTAGTGCATGCACAGGCGCATGCGCTGGCAGGTGCACGGGCACCGGCATGGGCGTGCGCGTCAGTGCACGCGCAGGCGCATGCGCTGGCAGGTGCACGGGGGCGTGAAAGTCGGCGGGGACCTCGTGGAACCCCGTGGGATCAAGCTTGGCGACAATGTGCGGCTCCCAGCCCATCAATGCCCCGGGGATGGGCGCTGGCGCAATCAGGTCGACGGGAGCCGGAACGGGAGCGGGGACAGGCGTGGCGTCTTCCCGCAAGGCCAGTTCAAGCTCGTCCCAAAGCGCCTTATGTTCTTGAGACTCCGGCTGTGTGTCTTCCTCAAGAAACTGGAACACTAAGGGCAGACCATCGTGATGCGGCATGGCGTACGTTTAGGTCAGGCTAGTTGGAGGTAGACGTCGAGAGAATCGAAGAGGAAGAGAGAAGATTATAGCGATATCGGGTAGTGCGGGGTTGATTTTAAACTGCGGCACCGACGACATTAAAAGTGGGAGCAGTTGGGATGAAGGTGGGCGGCGGAGCCTGGTGAAAGGGCTCACCTCCCGGTGAACCTGCACCACGGTCTGCTCGCACGCCTCCCTGTCAGTCGGTGCAACGGTCTGCTCGCACGCCTCCCGTCGACTCACACGCTTTCTCGGACGGCACCTGCCGATGAGAAGCGGGAACTCGTGGCGGCACGGAAACAACCATGGTTTCAATAGTGAAAGCGTTCGCCTTAACGTGACAGGTCTTTGTTCCAAAATACCTTGGCTCTTCATTTGTGCAACTTGTCATAAGCAGCTTGTCTCAAATTGAAGAAAAAACTTACGAAGTAATATTTGTGCCATATCACGTGACCATGCTCAGTTTCAAGAATTTATGCTCACTTTTGGATTATCTGAAATTTAAGATCCAGGATTCGGAACAATATCATAACCTGCATCATGCAATAAATTTCAAGCCGTACATTTGTCCTGTTGTATTTCTTAAGAAAGGATTTGGTCAAACATTTTGCTTAGTTAGACTTCAGACAAGTTATATATGCACAGTAAAAGGATAATCCCTCCATACCAATGCATTGCCTGATATATTAACTTAAGTACTAGGCACGAACAAACGGGCTCAATTCTGTGCTCATCCTGGTGTAGTAGTAGTAATAGTACTAGGCAATGCAGTTGACGGGTGACCTTGACGAGCGGCAACCGAGGGAATTGAACCGTGCTCGACATGGTAGGTAACATTGTATAGTTACTAAAGCATCCCTCCGTTGTTCATCGATAGTCATTATGGACCGGGGACATGAGGGGAATTTCCTAGGGCTGGAATTCTGGCCACCAGATATTTCGACTTGAAACACTGAGGCTCGACTGGTTGGGGTTGCCTAATGTGCGTACCACACACGCCACCGAAGGACACGAGCCCGTTTTTTTATTTTTTTTTATTTTTTAGGATCAACACGAGCCAAGGTCTTGCTGGTACGCCGTTGGGTCCTACCATTCGAGAATATGAAAGGAACCTTTTAAATTGCCGAACGAATCTATGTGTATTACAATACCCATATTTTCCTTGCAAATACTAATCTCAATGTGGTAATTGATTTATGACGAGTTGTTGAATTAGAATGAGTTTGTTATATAGTGATCTCAATGTGGATTTCACAATTTCATGGTATCCCTAGTAAGTTTTCCAATGCAAATTCAAATTTAAAAGATGAACAATATGGAGGTGAGAAAACTTTGTATGTATCAAGCATATGACCACACACACAGAGAGAGACACACACGCACGAACACAACAACAATCCAATAAGTATAGTGCATCATGAGTGAATCTAGACTCTAAAATATGTCTATATACATCCGTATGTGCTAGTCCATTTAAAATCTCTAAAAAGACTAATATTCAGGAACGAAGGGAGTAAAATGTAAGACATGCATGGTCCTCAGTTCAATATTTAAAATGAACATGAATATTAAGTCTTGTACTACAGTACATGCAAATGTTGTGTTTAGGCAGAGCTATGATTGTCGGGGGTCAACCCCTCGACCTTAGATAAAATTGTGGAGCTCTGTTTAGGGTTGTTTAGATTATATTTGTCCCCACCCTCCCAACCACCGATTGGTTGTGCACCCCCACCCCTCCTCCCCGGGAGAATATCATGTGCCCCATACCTTAGATGCTATATGCCCATACGAGTTGCTTGGAGCTTGTAGACCTGAGATATAGCAGCTCACATGATGTGTCTTAATATTTTTATAGGAAACCTTGATGAGTTTGAGAATTGCACACAATTTTTACAAAAACTACTCAGATGCCCTTAGATCCCATATCCAATGACCTCGAAGCTCGTATCACCATAGCATCTAAGATGAAGGAGGACATCATATTCTCCTGTATGTAAGAATATCATGTGCTACCACACCTTAGATGCTTTGGTGATACAAGCTCTTCGGAGCCGTTGGATTTGTGACCCAACACCTCCTCGGTGGTTCAAATGGTTTTTTGCAAAAAAAAAGCCCCAAAAGAGTTCGGACACTGCTTACAAGCACAAAGACTGCTCATATGCCATTGAATCTCAGATCAAACGACCTCAAAGCTCGTATCACCGTAGCATCCAAGCTGCGATAGCACCTTATGTTTTCTCGCACGGGAGAATATGAGGTGCTCCCGCACCGTAGATTCTATGGTGATACGAGTTCACTGAGATCTAACGGCCCATAGTAGGAGGTTTGAATGTTTTTGCAATATACGGCTGATAGAGTTTGGGAAATGCACAGAAAGTACAAGTACTACGCATGTGCCATCTGATCACTAATCATACGACCTAGATGCTCATATCACCGTATCGGGTAATTAAGCTACGGGGAGCACCTAATATGAGCAATGGGGAGCCGCTGGATCGAAGATGCAGCGGCACACACGAGCACCTTTGGAGAGTTTGGAAATTGCGCATAATTACAAAGACTACTCCCAAGCCATTGGATCTCACTTCCAACAGTGTAAAAACTCGTATCACCATAGCATCTAAGCTGCGGGGCGGATGTGATATTCCATGCCGCTATCATTTTTGTTCATAAACTTGCAAAATACGTGTAACTCGTGTCGTTACTTGTCTAACCGCGCAAAGTGTTTGTTCAAAAAAACCATCCTACACTGAAATATCGGAACAACACACGGGGGTCCCACTTGTTATTAATCAAATTTGGACCTAAAAGTAACAAATCTGAAAGACATGATTCAAACTGGCAACCTGGACTACAAAGCGTAAGTCGATAGCCTGAAACAACAACGGTTGTTTGCTTTGTCCCATAACTTGATTTTATATAGTATTACGTTAAGTAGAGTAGAAGGAGTGCCTCGTCAACACGTGCATGACCGTTGTCTCACTTACTGGTGGGTCCCAGGTTTGCAATCTCAATCTCTCTTCTCTCCATCGTCTAACCTTTGCATGGGCACACACGAAGAGCGGCGCTAGCTTGCCTTGGTGTTATTACAACTAAAAGAAAAGGCTTGGAAAATAGAAGAATCGCCTAGAACAAGAGACATTGTGGCTGTTCGAGACGGAGCTAACCGCATCTATCCTCCGTGCCATGTTTGCATGATGAAGCTGTGTGGCTAGTGGGGTGTTTTCGACCGACTGGCTGGGTCCTGAGGTCGAACCATTGGTACTAGAGTTACTGCCGATGTCTGATACAGTATATTTTTACACGCACATTTTTCCTCCATGCCGAGACATGGCACACCCTACCGTGCGGTTTCGGGGTCCTCCCGGGTGGTGCACGCATCTATTCTTCCTGACGTGGGACACCCTACCACGCGTTTTCTGGGTCCTCCTCGGTCGTAACGCCGAAGCAAGTAAATGAGTCGCCAAATCATGAAAGACCACCTTTCCCGCCGAGTACATCAGTGAAGCACGGTGGCTAGCTAGTTGGGCTAGTTCGACCGATTAGCTAGGCCGCCGCCACATTTGTTTTTGCACCCCTTTTTTATCTACATGCCGGTAGGTAAATTTAAATATCTACCGCGGTGTTGCTCTGGTGTTTGGGTGCGGCAAGATTTTTAATTTGTTGATTGACGGGAGTAGGCGTGGCAGCAATTAGTCATGATGACTCCGCCTGTAAAACCCACTGCTCCCTGATGTGAGAAGTCATCGACTGGTGTTTTACCGTGGTGAAAACTAAAAGATTCCCCGCTCCTCGGCTGGCTCCCTCCGCCTTCCCGTAGATTCCATTGCCTTTCAGCCGTTTCGCTCCCTTTGCTTCCTCTCCCCATTGCTTCTACCTGGTGGCATGGCGGCGCAGTAGATCACGGAGTCCGAGGTGAGGCGCCTGACACAGGAGCTCCATGCCAAGGATGCGGAGCTCTGGGCCAAGGACGTGGAGCTCCGTGAGCTCAAGGAGGAGAGGAGTGACATGCTCCTCCATTTTGTGTGGGAGTTCACGGAGCTTCAAAAGCGGCAGGCGTCCACCACAAAGATGCTCGAGGCGTCGATGGTGTTGCTATAGAAAGCGGGAGATATGATAGGCCATCAGGGGAGCCGGCTGGAGCGCGAGCGGGCCGATCGTGACGAGGTCCAGGATCGCCTCAGCCACTTGGTGAACCAAGTTGCCACGCACGTGTTGCGGCTGCGCGATGCCTACCGTCGCGCCAGGGCGACGATGCCCGCCGTCGGCCTAAACCCGTTCGACCACCCGGCCGACTTCAACGAGCTGCGGCTTCCTGACCTGGTCTCCTTCTTCACCTATATCTCCGAGGAGCTGAGCCGTCTCTGCGTGATGGTGGGGGCTGAGCTGGACAAGGAGGGGTGGCAGGCTGCCGTCGCCATTGCCGGGCAAATCCTTTCAAGGGTTCGTCACCAGAATCCATTCGTGCCATTGGCGCCATCTTTGACAAGCTGGCTCCCATCGATCGGGAGCGGGCTCTACGGGCGGTTGCACCCTGCATCACCAACGTCGTGCGCCTCGAGAAGCAGAGGGACTTCGGTGGTGTTTAGGCGCCCTCTGCATGGGCATGTCCATGTCTCGGCGCAACATGATCGTTGGATCAAACTCAAACGATGCAGATCAGTCACTGTAGCACAAAGCGTGTAGGTGTGTTTGGTTGCATTCTCATCTCAATATAGTTGTTTCCTCTTCGTGTATTTTTGTTAACCTACTAGTGTGGACTCATGCACCCTTCATGCACTCTGCCAAACACCCAAAAGTGGGTCGAGAAGGGAACTTTTGCTCCCATCCCATGCACCCTTCATACACCCTGCCTAACACTATTCGTGCTTCATATGGTTCATGTTTCGTGGAGTACTATAGCACCATACTCTCCGTGCGTTGTAGACCTAGTTCTATTAACATTGATCTCACTGTTCATTCTCGACCAGACAGTCGAAAAAGCGGTACTATGTTACATACAGGAGTAGTTGACATACGCACAACATCATTTGTTATCGTCATATCTTACTACACTAGCAACAAGATTGTGTAGTACTAACGTATGAACCACTGCACATGCCTAGTAGTAGGAGCACTGTGTATGTTCAAGTGGCTGCCGTGTTTCGCACTCCTCCATCGTAAGAGTGGAGACGCTTGCTGTAATCATTTTTTTCTTCAGAAAAACAGTGGACACGCTCTACCATGCGGATCCTCCTCCAGCCATGCACTAAATTACTCACTTTCGCCGACGTGTGGGACAACCAGCACCTGGGTCCACCAGCCATGCACTAAATTACTCTGTAGTAGAGTGATGGTACACTACCCCGATCGAAGCGCCGCAGTAATGCCCAATGAGCCGTCAAATCAGAAACCCCCCTCCTTTCCAGCAGTAAGTTGGACGGATGAAGCAACCATCATTTCACTCTTCTCTCTCAGCTTCCTCTCTTGAAGAAAACCCCCACTCGCTTTGCTTCTCCCTCATCTCGTTCCTCCTTTCACTCTTCTCTCTCAGCTTCCTCTCTTGAGGAAAACCCCCACTCGCTTCGCTTCTCCCTCATCTCGTTCCTCCTTTCACTCTTCTCTCTCAGCTTCCTCTCTTGGATGGACGCTGGAGCACCAGCTGACGTGATGTCTATTGCTTTGGCCAAAACCGTCGAGGCTCATGGTACGAAGAAGCGCAACCACCCCGCCGACACTACCGTAGACAAGCTCAAAGCCATCGCCCTGTCCGTAGACCATAGACAAGCGCAAGCTTCCTCTCTTGTTGACGATCTTTTTCTCGATCTTGATCGTATTTTTTCATCTAACACGCAGTACTAGTACTGGTACTACAACTTTCTGGGTGATCTTGCATGTGATTTTAGTGTGCCAAATGACGGTTCTAAATTCCTCTTTTGACCAAAACATGCGAGAGGTTGACACTGATTTCTTATAGATTACTTTCAACTACTCCCTCTGTCCCAAATTTCTTGTCTTAGATTTGTCTAGATACGGATGTATCAAGTCATATTTTAGTATTAGATACATCCGTATCTAGACAAATCTAAGACAATAATTTTGGGACGGAGGGAGTACTTTATGAACATCAATGCTACCTTTGAAGAGGGTATATTTGCCTCAGTAACTTGTGTTATGGATATTGCAAGTAATCCCTCTGCTCTCATGCCTTTGAAGACATGTTCTAGTGTCTTTGTTCACTCATTTCTGTGCGTATATGTAGTCATATATGGAGTATAATATCGAAAATCATCTTATATTTCTGAACGGATGTAGTAATAAAATATGGTTTCTATTTGAATTAGAACCAGGTCCGCGGTGGAGATGAAGTTCTCAAAGTCATGCCATGTGAACTGGAAGACCTAATGATGAGTTCTACTGCTAAACTATCCATCTGCTGTGTCCTTGTCGCCACGTGTCCTGAACTAATGTTTTCCTGTAGCATTGTTGTCAGGCATGTTCTCGAGGTTGTACTTGACCACAACAATTTCCTGGCTGTGCCTTCGATTATGAAGGGTGTGGTTCTTGTAAAGCTTCCCAACAAATCTGATGTGGCTTGTCTTCATCATCATGTTTATGAGTAGAAAGACCACTCTGTTAGGTTCTCCAAGGTTGACGAGATGGTGATGGTGCATGTAGACATCTCTCACGAAGTCCATGGCCTAGTCAGTTATGCAGGGTTCATCCCATAGGTCGGTGGCAAGAAATAGTCTGCAGAGTTTAATTAGTGCAACTTTGCTTGTCTTAAGTAAGTTCTATTGTTCAGTACTTGATTTATGTTGTGAACCCTGTATTGTTTATTAGTACTACCGCTTTTGGTCTGTGGTCAGTCCTGAGAATGGTCTATGTTAATGTCTGTCCACTCAATTCAGTCTGTATATTTTGAAGTATCCAGATCATCTTTTTTGTGAGGATGGTTTATCAATTATGGTTACACTCTAATATCTGTATGCATTGCAGGGTTTATCGCACCTACCAGGATTTCCAGTCCCATGGATGTTCGGTCCATACGATTTGTCACGGCCTTTGAACTGTCCTGCTTGTGGGAGTAGGAGGGGCCCCTGCATGCCACCCATAGTTGGACGATCCATCTTCTGTTTAGTACTTCAACATAGTGATTTCCTGGTAAGGATTCACTTGTGTCACATCAAGTAAATCTTATTGATTTGCTATCTAAATCTTATTGATTTAATGTCATGTTTTCTTTCTTTTCCTACAATTTTTGATGCAGGTTTTGCCATGTGACATTCATCACAAAATAAACCGTTTGTTTTCCTCTAGGATGGCTATTTTTGCAGGTTTCACTTCTTATGTCATGTCAGTAACGAAGGCACTATCCATCACTTATATTACTGGAAAAAATTGGATCCGTTTGTTGTCTAAGTACAAGCTGAATCCCTATGATGAAGTGCAGTTTGGTTTAACAAAAACGCCAGAATTAGTCCTTCTCGCGTTTAAAAGAAATGAAGAAAAAAATTGGATCACGGTCACGGATCCTAGTCAAGTTAGAAAGTTGATCATAGTAGACAAGACACGATCGCCGCTCTCTCGCACATCGGTACCACCTTCAGCAACGGATCGAGCACCGACGGTTGCTCTAGCACTGACAGCGGCAGCAGCTCAGTCTGATCCAGCTGAGGATTGGGCACCGACCGCGTCAGCGGATCAGTTTGATCTACCGGAGGATCGGGCATCGACATCGGCACCTGCTCCAACACCGGCACCAACTCTACAAGGAGCACCATCTCTAGCAGCAGCAGCGGCTTCGGCACCTGCACCAACACTTGCACTTGCATCTGCTTCGGCCTGTGCAGCGGCAACCGAACGAGCAGTTGCACCGGTAATAGACTGGGCTATAGTTCGCACTTCATATACCAAATTCCTTACAAAAACCGACATGTCCACCTTCTTGGTAAGCATTGGCCGCCCAAGTGCTTTGTTCTTTTTTCTTTCCATGTTGTTTGACATGATTCACTGTGTTGATCTAACTATTTGGGTATGTCTTCTTGTTTGCAAATAGAGAATTCCTAGAGCAACGAGGGAGTCGTTCAACAATCCGGGCGACCGCGGCCAAGTTTCTCTTACCATGCGCAGCCTTGGTGTGAATGAACCTGCTCAATATACCGTAAGTACAAAGGATGATCGCATGATGATTGATGCTAAAGGATGGTCAAGGTTCAAATCTAAATCATATCTTGCGGTAGGGGATGATGTCAAAATCGAACTTTCTCGGCAAGGAGAGCTGGTCCAAATCAACTTTGAAATTCTTCAGTAGCAGATCGCAACTGCCGACCTGATCTATCCTCCGAGAGATTTTGATGTAATAATCTGGTGTGGTGAAACAAGTGTCCTGTGTGTATAAGTAGTATGACAGTATTATTTATCACATGGTATATCGTTGATAGAATTGCAACTCTAATTGCTGGTTAGGAACTGTCGTTCGATTTCATTCCAATAGTTGTCGTGCTTTATTCAATTTTTCGTATTCACCTTGCGACAGCATCAATTTTTCGTATTATATTCTCGGCTGACCCCCCATAAAAAAAGCTGAACCCCCATAATGCCCGTGCGTTGCACGTAACATCAAGATGCATTTGTATGAGTATTTTATCTTGTGAGAGAAAAGGATGAACGAGGGAAGGCCTTATTTCCTTCCTATCCGTCAGATATAAATCGGACAGCCTATATTGCAAGATGGCAGGCACACCATCATCACCAACTCATCTATACTGTGTTAAAAACAACTCTATTTTTAAAATTATATATGTTATATATATTCCCCTTGATTTTTCTTATGTATAAAGTTGTGATATAAAAGATTTGTATATTTCTTTACAGAGGGAGTATCTCTCTGTCAAAAATATATTTATATATTTATTTGTAACTAGTTACTCCTGTCTTTCTACTTCCTTCCGCTGATATCTGGGGCAACCGGCAACGGAGTCCACGTGACATATGCACAAATTAGCGTGCACAACTGCACGGTAGACACACACCGTTCATAGCACCGCAGTAATGCCCAATGAGCCGTCAAATCACAAACCCCCCTTTCCAGCTTTAGGAGTAAGCTGGACGGACGAAGCGGCAATATTTCACTGGGCCTGAATCCCCTTCTCCCTCGTCTGCTTGTTCAGAGAAAACCCCCTCTTGGCGATTGCATAGGGTTTTCTCATGGAGAACCAGGTACGAATTCTTCATCCATCCTCGATAAATCCAAGTCCCTTGGTTGTAGGTAATCCTAGGATGGCAGCCGCCCCCGTTGATATATTTTTCTTCCTACTAAATCTAGTGTGTTTCATTTACAATGCCCAAAGTGCGAGTACCCTACAGGTTTCTGCGCCCTCGGCGAGAAGCCACACTTGTTCCTTCTCATCCTAACACAGGATTTTAAAACACGCACAATATGTTCATAGAATCCTCTTTTCTATCCAGGAGGGTGGGGTTTTTTGAACATGTTGTTGACTAATTTGGAAATTTGGATTGCTATATTTGGATAAAAGGTACTCCCTCCATCCGGAAATACTTGTCATTGAAATGGATGTATCTAGATGTATTTTAGTTGTAGATACATGCATTTTCATCCATTTTGATGACAAGTATTTCTGGACAGAGGGAGTACTACTAGTACGATGGTCAACACTGACGTGAAGGAGGAAGTTATTTCTAGATTTGGATATGGAATACATTGTGTTCTCATATTATTTTTCCTGCTGTGCATTATTTGCTCTGCCAGAACACGTGTACTCAAGATGCTCAGCCTTGCCATAACTGAATACACTAGTTTAATGGTCACAGTGAAGACAAGCCATGGATATAAGTTCCAAGTTGGGTTCATGAACCAAGAAGATCGCTGCTTTTTATGGCCGAACTTGGATAAACTTTCTCAAGTGTTACGGACTGAAAGTTGGCGCATGAATGTTGATGGAAATAGCAGAACCTGGTCTCATCTTCACTGCGATCTTCCACCCCGACGTCGTTCCAATTGTTTATCCATGTTAGTTTTGTATCTGGTTCTTGCTTGTTGCCTCGATTACTTCTTAATCCACCTATTCTGTCTAACTAATCATAATTTAACTTTAGAAGTAGCAATGAATCTCTCACGAAGATGCTACTTCTAACTAATATTTTCTTATAATTGGTGGCACGTGTAGGTTTTTTAGAGTTAAGCAGGCTGCTCGTTTGTTATTCTGTAATAACTCAGCTGTTACTGATGGCACTGAAGTTGACTGGGGCAACATCCACAAGTTCCTACACTTTATTGATCGTCTTGAGGTCCTTGTGGGGCGTTTCAATGGTGGAAGGCCATGTGGGATATGTGTGCCACTGCTGCACTCATTGAACAGGTCCAACTGTGTTGAGAAACTTATGGTATGAGTTGTTTTCTGTTATATATGTAGTTCATAAACTATTGCTTATACACAGTTTTACACCTGTGATCTTCTTGAAACAGAAACTGCCTAGTTCTATTGTTCCTATACAGATGCCTGACCATGGTCGGGTCAGACTTGCGCTTGGTCACAACATGATGTTTATGTCGACCTACTCCATTCCCCTTGGAGGTGAAAAGATACTTATTCATGGGTGGTCTCAAATAATGAAGGCCCGTCCATCTTGGAAAATAGGACAGAAGATTATGTTCATGCTTTTCCATGGCTCTAAAGCGAATATCCTGTTTATTGACCACATTGCGAGATGAAGCCGCTTTTAGAAGGTTGTGGATGCGCGGGGTGGCGCCTGGGCCTTGTCCTGGGGCTTGGTGGCCTCACCCTTGGTTAATTATAGGCAAAGTAGCACTGTTCGAGGCGTGCTTTGTACGGTTGAACATGTATAAGTACTCATACTACTTTCAGCTTTGGTTGTTAAGTGCCCCTGCTGGTTTCAGTTAAGGTTGATAAGTACTCCTGCTGCTTTTATAGTCTGTCGTGTTTCTTCAGTCCTATCTTCCTCTAGACGCCAAAACCAAACCAGCGCCGACGGGGCCGCCTGCTTCCGCCTCCCACGGCTGGCTGTGCCTCAGCGCACGCATCGCCGCCCCACCGTCTCCTAAATCGTTAACGCCGACGTCCTCCGTGCGCTTTGGTGCACTTGCCGCGGCGCCACCCTCTCGTGTTGTCAACATGGTGAACAAATAACAGGAATCGGCAGAAGTACGTGGAGAGGATGACAGTAGGGGCCCACCACGTCAGCGTATGGAAAAATATAATGCTTCCTCCTAGTGTTTTCCTGACATCTGAGACCCACGATATTGCGAGCGTATATAGTCAATATACAAGAGAACAACACAAGATCAGCTGACACCTGGGACGTAGCTGCTCGAGCAGTATTTTTTTTGTTATTATTGAGACGGAGCAGGGTTTGAACTGGTCTATGGCCCGTCTAACCCAGGCTTATATTTTATGTTCACCATGTGACCAGCCCAACTATTTTTTATTTGTGAAAATGAGCCCAGTTTATTTATTCTGAAGAATATCCAATCCAGACCTACTTATTTTTCTACGCCCTAATGGGCTGCAACTCTTTCAAGACTCCTGCAAATCTTGAAAGTAATATGAAATGGGTTGTAAATATAAAAACAGATGACAAATTGGCAATTACTTTATAATTTCTGAATTTTTTCACATTTTCAGATTCCTATCTCACTAGGCTTTAACCTAATTTAAATATATCTTCAAAGTACTTTAAATCTGGCTGGACATTTCGGTATTAAAAATAGTTTGTAACCCACAGAAATATGCGAAATTGGCCCTGACCAACCAAAAAAACGACTGCAATAAATTGCATAAGAAGTTGCCATGAGCTATATATAAATTATTAAAAAAAGAGGGAGTGGTCTGACTTGTGTCCCTGTTTAGTTGACGTGTATGCAAGATTTTTTTAGTTATTATATACGTCAACAAACAATTCTAGTAGATGTAACCGTTGGATGTCAATCCAACGGCCGTCGTGTTTCTTCAATCTCTGATCTTCTTGCTACAGCCGCCAAAGCAGCACCGGCGGGACCGCCTGCTCCCGCCACCCGTGGCTGGCTGTGCTGCCGCGCAGGCCTGAGCGCCCCCTGCTACTCCCACCGCTGGCCAGGGCATCCCTCTACTCACCCACACCCTCTGTTATTCTGCGGCGACGGGAGCCTCACACCGCAGCCGAACCGGTGAACCCTCGTACTCCTCTCCACGCGGGCTTCCACTGCCGCGTCTTCCCCGCCTCCGTGTCGTCCCCTTCCTAGGCCTCGGCATCCTCCACCGCCATGGTGCTCTCGGCGCGGTGTGGTCAATGTGGTCAACGACCGACTTCCATCGAAAGAGTATTGTACGTGGAGAGGCTGACAGCTGGGTCCACGGCAGCCGCAAGGAAGTGCCTCCTTATTGCGCGGAAAATAATTATTCCTCCACCTGACAGCAGGGACCCATCGGACGGGCCACTAGTATTTTGCGAAAAAACGTTTCCTCCTGACTTCTAGAACCCACCGGACGGCCCACCGTATTTCGTGAAAAAAAACGTTCCCCCCGCTGTCAGCTCGGACCCACCGGAAGTGCCTCCTTATTACGCACAAAAAATGAATACCCCCCTGCTAGCTGGGACCCACCTTGGTGGGAGGCTGACTTGTGGGCCTACTAAGTTGACTGGGACAGAGGCCTTTGTCAACTTTAGTCAATATATGAATGATTCTAGCTCCAGTGACCGTACGATGTCCATCCAACGGCCGTAGTGCTTCCTCAACCTCTGGTCTTCTTGCTCCAGCCGCCCAAAGCGACACCGGTCGAGCCGCATGCTCCTGCCTCCCGTGGCCGGCTGTGATGCCACGGAGGCCTCACCGCCTCCTACTACTCCCACCGCTGGCCAGGCCATCCCTCTACTCACCCACACCCCCTGTTATTCTACGGTGACGCCAGCCTCACATCGCAGCCGAACCAGTGAACCCTCATAGTCCTCTCCGCGTGGGCATCCACTGCCGCGTCTTCCCCAGCTCCGCGTCGTCCACTTTCTAGGCCTCGACGTCGTCCACCGCCGTGGTGCCGTTGGCGCGGCGTGGTCAACGTGGTCAACGACCGACTTCCATCGGAAGAGTACTGTACGTGGAGAGGCTGACAACTGGGTCCACGACAGCCGCAAGGAAGTGCCTCCTTATTACGCGCAAAATAATTATTCCTCCACCTGACAGCAGGGACCCACCGGACGAGCCACCGTATTTCACGAAAAAAACGTTTCCCCCCTGATTGCTGGGACCCACCAACTACATTTTCGCACGCAAGGGAGTGCGTCCGAAAAAAAAACAATTCGCCCGCCTGACTGCTGGGACCCACCAGCTACATCTTCGCATGCAAGGAAGTGCGTTCGGGCATAAAATAAAAAATAATTCGCCCCCCTGACTGCTGGGACCCACCATCTACATCTTCGCACGCAAGGAAGTGCCTGACAGTCGGGACCCACCTAGTCGAAGCGTACGTAGCGTTGTCATTCTGGTCATGAACGTGTACGTACATACTGGTCGATGTAGAGGCACACACGTGTCATAGTAGAGGCGCGCACGTAGAATGTACACGTACGTACAACATCCAGTGTGCAAGAAAGAAAATATGGCCACATACGTACATATGGGAGGGGTCTCAAACGCCTACTCGCGCATACGTACGGCCACGGCTTGTGTACATGGCTGGGTCGGAACGGAGAAATAGCATCGTCGTCGTGTTCATGGGGAGCCAACCGGCTGGGTCGGAACGGAATGAGTTGTCGTGTTCATCGGGAAGGCTTGGACGAAACAGGCGATGGAAACGAGGCCTAGCGTACCGCAGAACGGAGGAAAGGACCTTCTGTTCGACCGGCCACGTTCGAAACGGGATCCTGTTCATCGGGAGGGGTCTGGCGTACCGCAAAATGGAGGAAACAGACCTCCTACGGTCGAAACTAGGGTCCTGTTGATCGGGAGGGGTGTGGCCTACCGCAAAACGGACGTAACGGACTTGTGTTGGAGTGCTACGGTTGAAACGGGGTCATGTTCATCAGGAGGGGTGTGGCATACCACAAAACGGGACTCCACGGGATACTGTTCATCTCCACCGTTGACCACCTCCAGCCTCCACGGGCTACTGTTCATCCACCGTCGACCTCCTCCAGCCTCCACGGGCTCCTTTTCATCCAGCCTCCACCGCGCGCTACTCCACCGGCTACTGTTCAACCACCCCTCTCCATGGGCTCCTGTTCAACCACCCCTCCACGATCTACTGTTCATCCAGCCCTCCACGGGGTCGTGCTGTTTATCCAGCCCTCCATGGGTTCCTGTTCATCCAGCCCCAACCGGCTCGATCGATCGGGGTCCTGTTCATCCAGAGGCAACGCCACGGGGTCCTGTTCATCCACCCCCACCGC
>NC_041385.1:364295996-364303450 GCF_002162155.2 Triticum dicoccoides
AAAGAATCGCTCGATCGGGTTCAGTTAACAGCCATCGATCTATCGCTCGGGTTCAGTAACGCGTAGCCTACAGTGCAATCGCTCGGGTTTAGTTAGAGCCCAACGCCTCGCTCGGGTTCAGTTAGAGCCAATGCCTCGCACACACGCGCGTACGTGTACGAGAGAAACGCGCATCGCTCGGCCCCCGACCATCCACCGTAACCGGGAACTCGCCGAAATTTTCCTCGCCCTCGCTTCTACCATGGTTTTTTCCGTCATGGACGACCCAAAGAATGTCATGCAGCTGCGTCTCTGGCCCGCCCAGGACAAAAAGCCCATTTTCTGTCATGATTTTTTGTCATAGAAGTAGGAGCCCACCACATCTATGATGATACCGGGTTTTGTCACAATTATCGTCATAGAAGTGTCATAAGTATGACAGAAAAAAATTCGTTCGGCCCAAAATGTCACGGATGTGTCTTTTTTTTGTGGTGGTATCCATAATTTTTGATTGTTCCATGCTATTATATTATCTGTTTTGGATGTTTAATGGGCTTTACTATACACTTTTATATTATTTTTGGGACTAACCTATTAATCGGAGGCCCAGTCCAAATTGCTGTTTTTTGCCTATTTCTGTGCTTCGCACAAAAGGAATATCAAACGGAGTCCAAATGGAATGAAACCTTCCGGAGAGTTATTTTTGGAACAAATGCAATCCAGGAGACTTGGAGTGGACGTCAAGAAACAAACGAGGAGGCCACAAGGCAGGGAGGCGTGCCCCCCACCCTCGTGGGCCCCTCCTGGCTCCCTTGACCGACTTCTTTCGCCTATATATAATCATATACCCTGAAAACATCCAGGAGCACCACGAAACACTATTTCCACCGCCACAACCTTCTGTACCCATGAGATCCCATCTTGGGGCCTTTTCCGATGCTCCGTCAAAGGGGGAATCAATCATGGAGGGCTTCTACATCAACACCATAGCCTCTCCGATGAAGTGTGAGTAGTTTACCACAGACCTTCGGGTTCATAGTTATTAGCTAGATGGCTTCTTCTCTCTCTCTTTGGATCACAACACAAAGGTCTCCTCGATCACAATACAAAGGTCTCCTTGGCTTCTTCGGTGTGTTCGTCGAGATCCGATGAATTGTGGGTTTATGATCAAGATTATCTATGAACAATATTTGAATCTCCTATGAATTCTTTTATGTATGATTTGTTATCTTTACAAGTCTCTTCAAATTATTAGTTTGGTTTTGCCTACTAGGTTGATCTTTCTTGCAATGGGAGAAGTGCTTAGCTTTGGGTTCAATCTTGCGGTGTCCTTTCCCAGTGACAGCAGGGGCAGCTAGGCACATATTGTATTGTTGCAATCAAGGACAAAAAGATGGGGTTTATATCATATTGCTTGAGTTTATCCCTCTACATCATGTCATCTTGCCTAATCCGTTACTCTGTTCTTATGAACTTAATACTATAGATGCATGCTGGATAGTGGTCGATGTATGGAGTAATAGTAGTAGATGCATAATCGTTTTGATCTACTTGTCGCGGACATGATGCCTATATACATTATCATGCCTAGATATTCTCATAACTATGCACTTTTCTATCAATTGCTAGACAGTAATTTGTTCACCCACCATAATACTTATGCTATCTTGAGAGAAGCCACTAGTGAAACCTATGGCCCCCGGGTCTATTTTCCATCATATAAGTTTCCGATCTATTTTATTTTGCAATCTTTACTTTCCAATTTATATCATAAAAATACCAAAAATATTTATCTTATTATCTCTATCAGATCTCACTTTTGCCAGTGGTCGTGGTGGGATTGACAACCCCTTTATCGTGTTGGTAGCAAGGTTCTTATTTGTTTGTGCAGGTACGAGGGATTTGAGTGTAGCCTCCTATTAGATAGATACCTTGGTTCTCAAAAACTAAGGGAAATACTTATGCTACTTTGCTGCATCACCCTTTCCTCTTCAAGGGAAAACCAACGCATGCTCAAGAGGTAGCAAGAAGGAGTTCTGGCGCCGTTGCCGGGGAGTCTACGCACAAGTCAAGACATACCAAGTACCCATCACAAACTATTTTCCCTCGCATTACATTATTTGCCATTTTCCTCTCGTTTTCCTCTCCCCCACTTCACCCTTGCCGTTTTATTCGCCCTCTTTTTCCCGTTTGCCTCTTTTTCGCTTGCCTCTTATGTGCTTGTCCGTTTGCCTCTTGTGTGCTTGTGTGTTGGATTGTTTGTCACGATGGCTCAAGATAATACTAAATTGTGTGATATTTCTAGTACCAACAACAATGATTTTCTTAGCACTCCCATTGCTCCTCTTACCGATGCTGAATCTTGTGAAATTAATGCTGCTTTATTGAATCTTATCATGAAAGATCAATTCTCTCACTATAGGAATCAACTACTTTGCCATCCGCCACGGCGGACGGCAAAGGCATGGATGGCGGACGGCAAAGGTCTTTGCCGTCTGCCGCGGACGGCAAAGTAGGGGACGGCTAAGAGCTACATTGTCGTCTGCTTCGGGCGGCTAACGACAAAGGGGCCTTTGCCATCAACAGCGGGCGACAAAGAATGCAGACGGCAATAAATGTGCTGTTACACCGTTAGGTGGTTAACGGCAGGCCTTTGCCGTTCGCCGAATGATGTCAGCCGACATCACTACACGGCAGGCCTTTGCCGTCCGCCGCTGTAGGCAAAGTTTTTTCTCTTTGCCATCTGCTGCGGACGGCAAAGCCTTTGCCGTCAGCCACTATAGGAAAACTGACCAAATTGGTCAGCCTCCCAGGAAGCACAGTTGCCTGCCATGTGGCCTCTTTGCCGTCCGCTGCTGATGGCAAAGAGCCCTTTGCCGTCGGTGGCAGACGACAAAGAGCCTGCATATTGTCTCTTTTTTTCTGTTTTTTTATCCGACAATTTTCACAGCAAATATATATGACATATATAGATATATTTCCATATCACATATCCAGCACATAAGTTTCATATCACATATCACATCAGTTTCATCCATACACATTGTTCATACATAAGCAAGTTCCATCCATACACATTGTTCCATCCATATACATATTACAATGCAAAGTTTCATCAAGATAGCAAGTTCCATCATAGCAAGCTAGATACAATGCAAAGTTTCATCAAAGGAAAAGCAAGCACTCCATCATAGCAAGCTAGCTTCCATGAAGTGAATGAAATCTGCAAAATGGTAAATAAGAAAGTTAGAAATAGGTGACTAGAACAAGAAGAAGACTAGAACAAGAAGTATATGTCATTTATGAGCTAACTTAGGTGAAATGGATCATATATGAGCTAACTAAGTTGAAATGGGTTGTTTATGAGCTAACTTAGTTGAAATGGATCATTTATGAGCTAACTTAGTTGAAATGGGTCGTTTATGAGCTAATAAGGTGAAGGGCATCGTTTTTGAGCTAAGTAAGGTGAAATGGATCGTTTTTGAGCTAACTTAGGTGAAATGGATCATTTATGTGCTTTTATGAGCTAGCTTAGTTGAAATGGGTCGTTTATGAGCTAACTAAGGTGAAATGCCACGTTTTTGAGCTAACTAAGGTGAAATAGATCATTTTTGAGCTAACTTAGGTGAAATGGATCATTTATGAGCTTTTATGAGCTAACTTAGTTGAAATGGGTCGTTTATGACCTAACTAAGGTGAAATGCCACATTTTTGAGCTAACTAAGGTGAAATGGATCGTTTTTGAGCTAACTTAGGTGAAATGGATCATTTAAGAGCTAATTTAGGTGAAATGGATCGTTTTAGCTAACTTATGTGAAATGGATCATTTAGGAGCAAATCTAGGTGAAATGGGTCATTTTGGAGCTAACCTAGGTGAAATGGGTCATTCTGGAGCTAACCTAGGTGAAATGGGTCATTTTAAAGCTAACATAGGTAAAATGGATCATTTAGGAGCTAATCTACGTAAAATGGGTCATTTTAGAGCTAACTTGGATAAATTGGATCACTTGTAAGCTAACTAAGGTAAAATGAGTCATTTTAGAGCCAACTTAGGTAAAATGGATCGTTTATGAGCTAACTAAACTAATTATGTAATTTTTGACATAAGTAACCTAAGTACATATCGTTTTAGAGCTAACTTAGGTAGAATGGATGGTTTATGAGGTCAGTAAGCTTATTAAGTCATTTTGGAGGAAAAGAAGCTAACTCTAGGTCATTATGGTAAGCATATTGGAGGAAATAAAGCTAAGTCTAGGTCTTTATGCATTTGTTAAGCAAAACACTAGAGAAACTTACCGTGATCAGGGAGGTGTACGAGCGGGCTAGCTCGCGCCGGTAACTGGAGAAGGATCGTGCGATGCGTTTCTGGAGTTAAGCTGCACCAAAGATCATTTCCAATGTCTCATTAGCATTATGACACTCAAATGTTAAGACTAGCAAGTAATGTCCATTCTAATTAAACTCACCGTGCTCGCAGGAGAAATCACTAGCATCGGTGGAGCGGTCTGACCGGACTTCTCACACACAGACTGCACATTTGGTTTTCATAACAGAGTCATACTAGTTAGTAATGAGACTCAAATGTTAAGACTAGCAAGTAATCTGCAGAAGAAACTTACCACAATGAGCTCGTACATGGCCCTTGCCTGCATGTCATTCTGTGCCCTCTCCTCCTCGAACATCTTTGTCATCCTCTCCTCCAACTCCCGCTGCCTCTCCGCCGCCTCCGCCAGAAGTTTCTCCGTTCTATCTCTCTCACTCTGTATAGCAGCCTGCAACACCACTCACATGACCATTTGTAATCATTGATGGAAGCGCACACAATGTAATGGAGAAAGATAGCTGAGTACTTATAACTAACCTTGAAGGCGAGTTGGACTGGCCGTTCACGAGGCCTTATCTCAGGAGCGGAGCTCGACTGGCACGCCTTGATCTCCGGGAGAGTGCTAGGACAATGGATAAGTCCATCTCCCATGGCTATGGAGCCATGGGACCTCCCGCCACCAGATATCATCAGCAGCTCTGTATCAATGGGACCCTGGCTCGGGTTAAAGTCCTCCCCTTTCCTCGCCTTCCCCTGATCTCTATATTGCACGAGCTTGTCGTGGGCGGAGATGTTGGTGAAGTTCTTTGGATCATCGAGGTCAGACGCAGAGAATGCCTTGACTTTCTTGTAAGGGCCAGTGTGGGCCATGGCATATAGGTCGTACACCTCTGGCACCTTATCCGCCTTATTGTAGCGTGCGTGAAAGAGAGAAACAAAGTAAATTAGTAATTAAAGGGCTAAAGCTAGCATGATGAATGAATTGCATGAATCATGAAGCAAACCACATACCCAGTTCCGCCCGTACTGAAATAAGTTGGAGCTGCCTTGGTGGTGTGGCACACCTTCCATTTGGGCACGTTTGTCCTTGGCCATTCTTTTGAGCACCACGCATTGACCAACACCTCCCAACAATCCATCCGATCCGCACACCATCTCGGAGGGGCCTAATTTAGCAAATAGAAACTTGAGCGCTACAGCTATGAATTACTAAATGAAGGAAGTAAGTACAAGGCCTTAAGAATTACCTTCATGTACTGCTCCTTACTCAAGAACTTATCGCGGCACTCCTACTTGGGCTTCTTGATACCACGCCCGGCGTAGTAGTCTCGAACAGCCTGCACCCGAACCTCATGCCGTAAGTTCTGAAGTAGGCGCTTGCACTCCTTGTCGATAACATCTGTCGCCTCCTCCTCGTATCCCTCCTCACACCTGTAGGATGTCTGCAATCAAATGAGACAATATTGATTAGTACAATTAATAACTAGCTAGTTGAAGATTTTTAATTGTGTAAAGGAGAAATTACCCAGAACTTTCTGATCACCACGTCTTGCACAAGACACCATCGATAATCTCACCCGGTGGGGCCGGGGAAGCCAAGTAGTGCTCCCAACTCAATCCAACTTTGGAAGCCGAACCTCACCAGGCAACGTGACAAACCTCGGGAAGTTTTGCCGAATCAGAACTCCAAGGACGGAGTTGGGCCGACGGACACTTTCATGGTTGTCCCAACCCCTGCAGCATGACAAGGCCAATGCATTAGTTATTTGAAGAAATGTGAATGCAGAAGGTACAAAAAGATTAAGTGCACTTACCTCTCCCCATCAGAGAAAATCAACCACCTCTACTCGCGGGTCGCCGGCACGGACGGGAGCCATGTAGCACCACGTTGGTAGACGTTGCCCCCCTCCTCCTCAATATCAGTCGGCTCCCCGTCATCATCAGCATGGCCACTCGGCTCCTCGCCATCATCAGCATGGCCACTCGGCTCCTCAGGCTGACCTGACCAGGTACCCCATCCTGACGTGTGCTCCTCTGGGGTCTCATGGGCCCAACTCTCGTGGGCTGAAGGCCCGTCGACCCGAGGCTCGTGGGCTGAAGGCCCGTCGACCCGAGGCTCGTGGGCCGAAGACCCGTGGACCGGAGCCTCATGGACCGGAGTCCGTGTAGCCTCCTCCTCGGACGAGTCCACCCTAGCAGTCACGTGCTCGGGTGAAATAGCTGGGGGTGGCGGCGAGGAAGGCGCCGTAAGAGTCACCCTACCTCCTCTCCCGTGACCACGTGCTCCACCTCCTCTCTTCTTCTTACCTTGTCCCCTGCTGGGCACCGCAGTCGACGAAGAAGGGCCTGGTGGTGTCGCCATACTATCCAGCAACGCTCGGCGGAGAGGTGCACGTGCAATGGAAGACCTCGCACCACGCGCCGATGAAGAAGGGGCCTCGGCGAGCTCCCAACCAGCGCCCACCATCTTTCAACACCTGCCATGACAAAGAATAAACGAAATTAGTACAACATAAAAAAGTACCGACATGAATAATAATATGTATATCACTTAAGTGTATCATCATCAAGTACAACATAAAAAAATTGAATACCTGACACTACTAATAATCTCGATCAGTATCAACAATAAATGCATAATCATCATCATCAATGTAATCAATGATGGGCTCACTATAATCATCATCATAACTATCATCACTATAATCATCATCATCATCACTGGACACACAACAATTATATATATAATTCACCATGTATATATTCATCAGTTGATCTACTTTGTCAATTTTATTACGTCCATGCAACCTACACTCTAATAGGTAATGATAGGTCCTAATCCCACCCGAGTATGTGTAGATTGGGTTCATTTTCCCATGCTATGCTCCGGATCTGACACAAAATTTTGGTAGCACCTCCCCGCTGTTCTCCTGATACACGTCTCTACAATAAACAGAGATGATGTGTACCCGGAGAACAACAGGGGAGGCACTGACGAAATTTATGCGTCGGATCCGGAGCAAAGCATATGCGTCGGATCAGGTGTTGTTTCGGGGTCGGGGGTTCGGGCTGTCGTGTCGGTGTCGGGGTGCCGTGTCGGGGTCCGGGTGCTGTTTCGGGGTCGGAGGGTCGGGGTGTCGTGTCGGGGTCG
>NC_041385.1:364304467-364325301 GCF_002162155.2 Triticum dicoccoides
GGTGGCGCCGAGATGGCAGGGCGGCGGGGGCAACGGGGCCGCGGTAGCACCGGGGCGGGGGGCCGATGGGGCGGTGGGGTGGTGCGGTGACGGGGCGGCGGAGAATAGTGGGGGCGGCGGCGCGCGTGTGAAGAGGGAGAGAAATAGAGAGAGAGGGGCGGGGTGGGGCACAGCCGCCGTTAGATAAGTTAAATCTTTGCCGTCCGGCCCCCTTTGTCGTCCGCTTTTTTGCTCTTTGCCGTCTGCTAGTAGATGGCAAAGAGGGGGGCCGTTAAGTTTTTTAAGCAGCTCGTCAGTGGGGCCCCCTCCCTCTTTGTCGTCCGCTAGCCGATGACAAAGCTTCTTTGCCGTCCGCTAGCAGATGGCAAAGAACTGGCTGATGGCAAATATGATCTTTGCCATCAGCCAGTTCTTTGCCGTCTATTTTTTGGAAACTGACAGCAAAGACCTCCTTTGCCGTCCGCTAGCAGACGGCAAAGAAGGGGTTGATGGCAAATCCTCTTATTCCAGTAGTGTCTGGCCTTCCTAGTGAAGATGCCGCTACTCATCTAAACAACTTTGTTGATTTGTGACACATGCAAAAGAAGAAAGACATGGATAATGATATTGTTAAATTGAAGCTATTTCCGTTTTTTTCTTAGAGATCGTGCTAAAACTTGGTTTTCGTCTTTGCCTAAAGATAGTATTGATTCATGGAATAAGTGCAAAGATGCTTTTATCTCTAAGTATTTTCCTCCTGCTAAGATGATCTCTCTTAGAAACGATATTATGAATTTCAAGCAACTTGATCATGAGCATGGTGCACAATCTCGGGAGAGGATGAAATTAATGATTCGCAATTGCCCTACACATGGATTAAATTTATGGATGATCATACAAACTTTTTATGCCGGATTGAATTTTGCTTCTAGAAATCTTTTAGATTCGGCCACGGGAGGCACTTTTATGGAAATCACTTTAGGAGAAGCTACTAAACTCCTAGATAATATTATGGTTAATTATTCTCAATGGCACACTGAAAGATCTACTAGTAAAAAGGTTCATGCGATAGAAGAGATTAATATTTTGAGTAGAAAGATGGATGAACTTATGAAATTGTTTGCTAATAAGAGTGCTCCTGTTGATCCTAATGATATGCCTTTGTCTACTTTGATTGAGAACCATAATGAATCTATGGATGTGAATTTTGTTGGTAGGAACAATTTTGGTAACAATGCTTATAGAGGAAACTTTAATCCTAGGACATACCCTAGAAAATTTTAATAAGTTGCCCTCTGATTTTGAGATTAGTGTTAAAGAGTTTATGATTTCTCAAAAGAATTACAATGCTTTGCTTGAAGAAAAACTGCCTAAGATTGATGAGTTGGCTAGGAACTTGGATAGAATTCCTCTTGAAGTTGATTCTTTGAAACTTAGATCTATTCCACCTAAGCATGATATCAATGAGTCTCTCAAAGCCATGATAATTTCCATTGATGAGTGCAAAGAAAGAACCGCTAGGATGCGTGCTAAGAAATATTGCTTTGTAAAAGCGAGTTCTACTAGTTTTCATGATAATAGGGATGAAGATCTAAAAGTGATTGATGTGTCCCCTATTAAATCTTTGTTTTGCAATATGAATCTTGATAATGATGGGACTGGAGATGAGTCAACTTTAGTTAAAAGGCGTCTCAATGATTTGGAGTTTTTAGATCTTGATGCAAAAATTGGTAAAAGTGGGATTGAAGAGGTCAAAACTTTACATAACAATGAACCCACTATTTTGGATTTCAAGGAATTTAATAATGATAATTGTTCTTTAATAGATTGTATTTCCTTGTTGCAATCCGTGTTAAATTCTCCTGATGCTTATAGTCAAAATAAAGCTTTTACCAAACATATCGTTGATGCTTTAATGCAATCTTATGAAGAAAAACTTGAACTAGAAGTTTCTATCCCTAGAAAACTTTATGATGAGTGGGAACCTACTATTAAAATTAAAATTAAAGATCATGACTGCTATGCTTTGTGTGATTTGGGTGCTAGTGTTTCCACGATTCCAAAAACTTTATATGATGTGTTAGGTTTCCGTGAATTTGATGATTGCTTTTTAAACTTGCACCTTGCGGATTCCACCACTAAAAAACCTATGGGAAGGAATAATGATGTTATTATTGTTTCAAATAGGAATTATGTGCCCGTAGATTTTATTGTTCTTGATATAGATTGCAATCCTTCATGTCCTATTATTCTTGGTAGACCTTTCCTTAGAACGATTGGTGCAATTATTGATATGAAAGAAGTAAATATTAGATTCCAATTTCCATTAAGGAAAGGCATGGAACACATTCCTAGGAAGAAAATCAAATTACCTTATGAACCTATTATGGGAGCCACCTATGAATTGAATACCAAAGATGGCAATACTTAGATCTATTCTTGTTTTTATGCCTAGCTAGGGGCGTTAAACGATGGCGCTTGTTGGCAGGCAACCCAATTTTTATTTTTGTTCTTTACTTTTTGTTCCTCTTTAGTAATAAATAATTCATCTAGCCTCTAGTTAGATGTGGTTTTATGTTTTAATTAGTGTTTGTGCCAAGTAAAACATTTAGGATAACCTACGGTGAAAGTTAATTTGATCTTGCTGAAAAACAGAAACTTTTGTGTGCACGAGAATAATTTTCATAAATCACAGAAACGTGATTTTCAGTTGATTATTTTTAAGGAAGATTGCTAGACAAGTTATCTAGAACTTACTAATTTGGTAGAATATTTGGGGTTCCATAAGTGTTCGAAAGTTACAGATTACTACAGACTGTTCTGTTTTTGACAGATTCTATTTTTCGTGTGTTGTTTGCTTATTTTGATGAATATATGGCTAGTATCGGGGGGGGGGGTATGAACCATAGAGAAGTTGGAATACAGTAGGTTTAACACCAATATAAATAAAGAATGAGTTCATTACAGTACCTTAAAGTGGTGGTTTGTTTTCTTGCACTGACGGACCTCATGAGATTTTCTGTTGAGTTTTGTGTTGTGAAGTTTTCAAGTTTTTGGGTAAAGATTTGATGGATTATGGAATAAGGAGTGGCAAGAGCCTAAGATTGGGTATTCCCAAGGCACCCCAAGGTAAAATTCAAGTAAAACCAAAAGCCTAGGCTTGGGGATGCCCCGGAAGGCATCCCCTCTTTCGTCTTCGTCCATTGGTAACTTTACTTGATGCTATATTTTTATTCACCACATGATATTTGTTTTGCTTGGAGAATCTTGTATGATTTGAGTCTTTGATTTTTATTTTACCACAATCATCCTTTCTGTACACACCTTTTGGAGAGACACACATCAATCGGAATTTATTAGAATACTCTATGTGCTTCACTTATATCTTTTGATCTAGATAATTTTCCTCTAGTGCTTCACTTATATCTTTTTAGAGCACGGCGGTGGTTTTATTTTATAGAAATTATTGATCTCTCATGCTTCACTTATATTATTTTGAGAGTCCTTTAGAACAGCTTGGTATTTGCTTTGTTTATAAAATTAGTCCTGATATGAGGAGCATCCAAGATAGGTATAATAAAAACTTTCATATAGAGTGCATTAAACACTATGATACATTGATACTTGGTAATTGTTTTGAGATATAAAGGTGGTAATGTTAGAGTCATGCTAGTTGGGTAATATGAAATTGAGAAATACTTGTGTTAAAGTTGGCAAGTCCTGTAGCATGCACGTATGGTGAACGTTGTGTGACAAATTTGAAGCATGGGGTGTTCTTTGTTTGCCTTCCTTATGAGTGGAGGTCAGGATCGCGCGATGGTTAACTCCTACCAAACCTTCCCCTAGGAGCATGCCTAGTAGTACTTTGCTTCGAGGGCTAATAAACTTTTGCAATAAGTATATGAGTTCTTTATGACTAATGTGAGTCCATGGATTATGCACACTCTTACCCTTCCGCAATTTGCTAGCATCTACGGTGCTGTGCATTGCCCTTTCTCACCTTGAGAGTTGGTGCAAACTTCGCCGGTGCATCCAAACCCGTGATATTATACACTCTATCACACATAAACCTCCTTATATCTTCCTCAAAACAGCCACCATACCTACCTATTATGGCATTTCCATAGCCATTCCAAGATATATTGCCATGCAACTTTCCACTGTTCCGTTTATTATGACACACTCCATCATTGTCATATTGCTTTGCATGATAATGTAGTTGACATATTTGTGGCAAAGCCACCTTTATAATTCTTTCATACATGTCACTTTTGATTCATTGCATATCTCGATACACCGCCGGAGGCATTCACAAAGAATCATATTTTGTCCTAAGTATTGAGTTGTAATTCTTGATTTGTAAATAGATAGAAGTGTGATGATTTCCATTATTAGAGCATTGTCCCATGTGAGGAAAGGATAATGGCGACTATGATTCCCCCACAAATCGGCATGAGTCTCCGGACTTTATGAAAAATAAAAGAGGCCAAAGAAGCCCAAATAAAAAAATGAGGCCAAAGAAGCCAAACAAAAAAAGGGGAAAATGAGAGAAAAAGAGAGAAGGGACAATGTTACTATCCTTTTACCACACTTGTGCTTCAAAGTAGCACCATGATCTTCATGATAGAAAGTATCCTATGTTGTCACTTTCATATGATTGTGGGAATTTTTCATTATAAAACTTGGCTTGTATATTCCAATGATGGGCTTCCTCAAAATGCCCTAGGTCTTCGTGAGCAAGCAAGTTGGATGCACACCCACTTAGTTTCTTTTGATGAGCTTTCATATATTTATAGCTCTAGTGCATCCGTTGCATGGCAATCCCTACTCCTCGTATTGACATCAATTGATGGGAATCTCCATAGCCCGTTAATTAGCCGCATCAATATGAGAATTTCTCCTTTTTTTGTTTTCTCACATAATCCCTATCATCATACTCTACTCCACCCATAGTGTTATGTCCATGGCTTACGCTCATGTATTGTGTGAGGGTTGAAAAGGCTGAAGCACGTTAAAACGTATGAACCAATTGCTTGGCTGAAATCGGGGTTGTGCATGATGGGAGCATTTTGTGTGACGAAAATGAAGCATGGCCAAACTATATGATTTTGTAGGGATAAGCTTTCTTTGGCGATGTTATTTTGATAAGACATGATTAATTTGTTAGTATTCTTGAAGTATTACTATTTTTATGTCAATATTAAACTTTTATATTGAATCTTTTGGATCTGAACATTCATGCCACAATAAAGAAAATTACATTGAGAATTATGTTAGGTAGCATTCCACATCAAAAATTATGTTTTTATCATTTACTGTCGGATATCGGGTTCCGGCAAAACCCTTAAGGTTCGAACTCTGGGGTGCACGCGAAGATCTCCCCCCCCCCACCGATCCACGTCCCAACACCTCGCCATGAATCTAGCTACACGATGAACAACACAAGGGACACAAGGTTTATACTAGTTCGGGCCACCGTTGTGTTGGAAATATGCCCTAGAGGCAATAATAAAATGGTTATTATTATATTTCTTTGTTCATGCTAATTGTCTATTGTTCATGCTATAATTGTATTATCCAAAAATCGTAATACATGTGTGAATACATAGACCACAACAAGTCCCTAGTGAGCCTCTAGTTGACTAGCTCGTTGATCAACAGATAGTCATGGTTTCCTGACTATGGACATTGGATGTCATTGATAACAGGATTACATCATTAGGAGAATGATGTGATGGACAAGACCCAATCCTAAGCATAGCACAAAGATCGTGTAGTTCGTTTCGCTAGAGCTTTTCCAAATATCAAGTATCATTTCCTTAGACCATGAGATTGTGCAACTACCGGATACCGTAGGAGTGCTTTGGGTGTGCCAAATGTCACAACGTAACTGGGTGACTATAAAGGTGCACTACGGGTATCTCCAAAAGTGTCTGTTGGGTTGGTACGAATCGAGACTGGGATTTGTCACTCTGTATGACGGAGAGGTATCTCTGGGCCCACTCGGTAATGCATCATCAGAATGAGCTCAATGTGACCAAGTGTCTGGTCACGGGATCATGCATTACGGTACGAGTAAAGTAACTTGCCGGTAACGAGATTGAACGAGGTATTGGGATACCGACGATCGAGTCTCGGGCAAGTAACGTACCGATTGACAAAGGGAATTGTATACGGGATTGATTGAATCCTCGACATCGTGGCTCATCCGATGAGATCATCGAGGAGCATGTGGGAGCCAACATGGGTATCCAGATCCCGCTGTTGGTTATTGACTGGAGAGGCATCCCGGTCATGTCTGCATGTCTCCCGAACCTGTAGGGTCTACAGACTTAAGGTTTGGTGACGCTAGGGTTGTAGAGATATGAGTATGTAGTAACCCGAAAGTTGTTCGGAGTCCCGGATGAGATCCCGGACGTGACGAGGAGTTCCAGAATGGTCCGGAGGTGAAGAATTATATATAGGAGGTGCAGTTTCGGCCATCGGGAAAGTTTCGTGGGTCACCGGTATTCTACCGGGACCACCGGAAGGGTCCCGGGGGCCCACCGGGTGGGGCCACCTATCCCGGAGGGCCCCATGGGCTAAAGTGGGGAGGGGAACCAGCCCCTGGTGGGATGGTGCACCCCCCTTGGGTCCCCCCTGCGCCTAGGGTTGGAAACCCTAGGGTGGGGGCGCCTCCACTTGCCTTGGGGGGCAAGCCACCCCCTTGGCCGCTGCCCCCCTTGGAGATCTCATCTCCTAGGGCCACCCCCCTAGGGGGCCTATATAAAGAGGGGGGAGGGAGGGCAGCCGCACCCCAAGTCTTGGCGCCTCCCTATCTCCTCCTACACCTCTCCCTCTCGCAGAAGCTTGGCGAAGCCCTGCCGTGTTCACAGCTGCATCCACCACCACGCCGTCGTGCTGCTGGATCTTCATCAACCTCTCCTTCCCCCTTGCTGGATCAAGAAGGAGGAGACGTCTTCCCAACCGTACGTGTGTTGAACGCAGAGGTGCCGTCCGTTCGGCGCTAGGATCTCCGGTGATTTGGATTACGACGAGTACGACTCCCTCAACCCCGTTCTCTTGAACGCTTCCACACGCGATCTACAAGGGTATGTAGATGCACTCCCCTCTCTCATTGCTAGATGACTCCATATATTGATCTTGGGGAACGTAGGAATTTTTTTATTTTATGCAAGTTCCCCAACAGTGGCATCATGAGCTAGGTCTATGTGTAGTTACTATGCACGAGTAGAACACAAAGCAGTTGCGGGCATAGATGTTGTTAATTTTCTTGCCACTACTAGTCTTATCTTGCTTTGGCGGCATCATGGGATGAAGCGGCCCGGACCGACCTTACATGTACGCTTACGTGAGACAGGTTCCGAGACTGACATGCACTAGTTGCATAAGGTGGCTAGCGGGTGTATGTCTCTCCCACTTTAGTTGGAGCGGATTCGATGAAAAGGGTCTTTATGAAGGGTAAATAGAAATTGGCATATCACGTTGTGGTTTACGTAGGTAAGAAACGTTCTTGCTAGAACACCTATAGAAGCCACGTAAAAACTTGCAAAAACAATTAGAGGACGTCTAACTTGTTTTTGCAGCAAGTGTTTTGTGATGTGATATGGCCAAAGGATGTGATGAATGATATATGTGATGTATGAGATGATCATGTTCTTGTAATAGGAATCACGACTTGCATGTCAATGAGTATGACAACCGGCAGGAGCCATAGGAGTTGTCTATATTTTTTGTATGACCTGCGTGTCATTGAAGAACGCCATGTAAATTACTTTACTTTATTGCTAAACGCGGTAGCCATAGAAGTAGAAGTAATCATTGGCGTGACAACTTCATGAAGACAGGATGATGGAGATCATGGTGTCATGCCGGTGAAGAAGATGCTCATGGCGCCCCAAAGATGGAGATCAAAGGAGCAATATGATATTGGCCATATCATGTCACTATTTGATTGCATGTGATGTTTATCATGTTTTACATCTTATTTGCTTAGAACGATGGTAGCTTAAATAAGATGATCCCTCAAAATAATTTCAAGAAAAGTGTTCCCCCTAACTGTGCACCGTTGCAAAGGTTCGTTGTTTCGAAGCACCACGTGATGATCGGGTGTGATAGATCCTAACGTTCGAATACAACGGATGTAAGCCAGATTTACACACGCAATACACTTAGGTTGACTTGACGAGCCTAGCATGTACAGACATGGCCTCGGAACACGAAAGACCGAAAGGTCGAGCATGAGTCGTATAGTAGATACGATCAACATGAAGATGTTCACCGATGTTAACTAGTCCATCTCACGTGATGATCGGACACGGCCTAGTTGACTCGGATCATGTTTCACTTAGATGACTAGAGGGATGTCTGTCTAAGTGGGAGTTCATTGAATAATTTGATTAGATGAACTTAATTATCATGAACTTAGTCTAAAACCTTTGCAAAATGTCTTGTTGATCAAATGGCCAACGCTCATGTCCACCTCAGGTTCAACGCGTTCCTAGAGAAAACCAAGCTGAAAGATGATGGCAGCAACTATACGGACTAGGTCCGGAACCTGAGGATCATCCTCATAGCTGCCAAGAAAGATTATGTCCTAGAAGCACCACTAGGTGAAGCACCAATCCCAGAGAACCAACGCGTTATGAACACTTGGCAGTCTCGTGCTGATGATTACTCCCTCGTTCAGTGCGGCATGCTTTACAACTTAGAACCGGGGCTCCAAAAGCGTTTTGAGCAACACGGAGCATACGAGATGTTCGAAGAGCTGAAAATGGTTTTCCAAGCTCATGCCCGGGTCGAGAGATATGAAGTCCCCGACAAGTTCTTCAACTGTAAGATGGAGGAAAATAGTTTTGTTAGTGAGCACATACTCAAGATGTCTGGGTTGCACAACCGCTTGACTCAGCTGGCAGTTAATCTCCTGGATGACGCGGTCATTGACAGAATCCTCCAGTCGCTCCCACCAAGCTACAAGAGCTTTGTGATGAACTTCAATATGCAGGGGATGGAAAAGACCATTCCTGAGGTATATTCAATGCTGAAATCAGCAGAGGTAGAGATCAAAAAGGAACATCAAGTGTTGATGGTGAATAAAACCACTAAGTTCAAGAAAGGCAAGGGTAAGAAGAACTTCAAGAAGGACGGCAAGGTAGTTGCCGCGCCCGGTAAGCCAGTTGCTAGGAAGAAGTCAAACAATGGACCCAAGCCTGAGACTGAGTGCTTTTATTGCAAGGGAAGTGGTCACTGGAAGCGGAACTGCCCCAAGTACTTAGCGGACAAGAAGGCCGGCAAAACCAAAGGTGTATGTGATATACATGTAACTGATGTGTACCTTACCAGTGCTCGTAGTAGCTCCTGGGTATTTTATACCGGTGCGGTTGCTCATGTTTGTAACTCAAAGCAGGAGCTGTGGAATAAGCGGAGACTGGCGAAGGATGAGGTGACGATGCGCGTCGGGAATGGTTCCAAGGCCGATGTGATCGCCGTCGGCACGCTACCTCTACATTTACCTAGGGATTAGTTTTAAACCTCAATAATTGTTATTTAGTACCAGCTTTGAGCATGAACAATGTATCAGGATCTTGTTTAATTCGAGATGGCTACTCATTTAAATCCGAGAATAATGGTTGTTCTATTTATATGAGTGATATGTTTTATGGTCATGCCCCGCTGGTGAATGGTTTATTCTTAATGAATCTCGAGCGTAATATTACACATATTCATAGTGTGAATACCAAAAGATGTAAAGTTGATAACGATAGTCCCACATACTTGTGGCACTGCCGCCTTGGTCACATAGGTGTCAAGCGCATGAAGAAGCTCCATGCTGATGGACTTTTAGAGTCTCTAGAGTATGAATCGTTTGACACATGCGAACCATGCCTCATGGGCAAAATGACCAAGACTCCGTTCTCCGGAACAATGGAGCGAGCAACCAACTTATTGGAAATCATACATACTGATGTGTGCGGTCCAATGAGCGTTGAGGCTCGTGGAGGATATCGTTATGTTCTCACTCTCACTGATGACTTAAGTAGATATGGGTATGTCTACTTGATGAAACACAAGTCTGAGACCTTTGAAAAGTTCAAGGAATTTCAGAATGAGGTAGAGAATCAACGTGACCGAAAGATAAAGTTCTTATGATCAGATCATGGGGGAGAATATTTAAGTCACGAATTTGGTACGCACTTAAGGAAATGTGGAATCATTTCACAACTCACGCCGCCTGGAACACCTCAGCGTAAAGGTGTGTCCGAACGTCGTAATCGCACTCTATTGGATATGGTGCGATCTATGATGTCACTTACCGATTTACCGCTATCATTTTGGGGATACGCTCTAGAGACAGCTACATTCACTTTAAATAGGGCACCGTCTAAATCGTTGAGACGACACCGTATGAAATATGGTTTGGGAAGAAACCTAAGCTGTCGTTTCTAAAAGTTTGGGGATGCGATGCTTATGTCAAGAAACTTCAACCTGAGAAGCTCAAACCCAAGTCGGAAAAATGCGTCTTCATAGTATACCCTAAGGAAACCATTGGGTATACCTTCTACTTAAGATCCGAGGGCAAGATTTTTGTTGCCAAGAACGGGTCCTTTCTGGAGAAAGAGATTTTCTCGAAAGAATTAAGTGGGAGGAAAGTGGAGCTTGACGAAGTACTGCCTCTTGAAACTGTAAGTAGCGCAACTCAGGAAGATGTTCCTGTGGTGTCTGCACCGACAAGAGAGGAGGTTAATGATGATGATCAAGATACTTTGAATCAAGCTCCTACTGAACTTCGAAGGTCCACAAGGACACGTTCCGCACCAGAGTGGTACGGCAACCCTGTCTTGGAAATCATGTTGTTGGACAACGGGAACCTTCGAACTATGAAGAAGCGATGGCGGGCAAAGATTCCAACAAATTGCTTGAAGCCATGCAATCCGAGATAGGATCCATGTATGAAAACAAAGTGTGGACTTTGACAGACTTGCCCGATGATCGGCGAGCAATAGAAAACAAATGGATCTTTAAGAAGAAGACGGATGCAGATGGTAATGTTACTATATATAAAGCTCGACTTGTCACTAAGGGTTATCGACAAGTTCAAGGGATTGACTACGATGAGACATTCTCTCCCGTAGCGAAGGTGAAGTCCGTCCGAATCATGTTAGCAATTGCCGCATACTATGATTATGAGATATGGCAAATGGACGTCAAAACGGCATTCCTTAACGGTCACCTTAAGGAAGAACTGTATATGATGCAGCCAGAAGGTTTTGTCGACCCTAAGAACGCTAACAAGGTATGCAAGCTCCAGCGCTCCATCTATGGGCCGGTGCAAGCATCTCGGAGTTGGAACATTCGCTTTAATGAAATGGTCAAAGCGTTTGGGTTTATGCAGACTTATGGAGAAGCCTGCGTTTACAAGAAAGTGAGTGGGAGCTCTGTAGCATTTCTCATATTATATGTGGATGACATGCTTTTGATGGGAAATGATATAGAACTTTTGGACAACATTAAGGCCTAGTTGAATAAGTGTTTTTCAATGAAGGACCTTGGAGAAGCTGCTTACATATTAGGTATCAAAATCTATAGAGATAGATCAAAACGCCTCATAGGTCTTTCACAAAGCACATACCTTGATAAGATATTGAAGAAGTTCAATATGGATCAGTCCAAGAAGGGGTTCTTGCCTGTGTTGCAAGGTATGAAATTGAGCTCGGCTCAATGCCCGACCACGGCAGAAGATAGAGAAAATATGAGTGTCGTCCCCTATTCCTCAGCCATAGGGTCTATCATGTATGCCATGACCTGTACCAAACCTGATATAAACCTTGCCGTAAGTTTGGTAGGAAGGTACCAAAGTAATCCCGGCATGGAACACTGGACAGCGGTCAAGAACATCCTTAAGTACCTGAAAAGTACTAAGGATATGTTTCTCGTATATGGAGGTGACGAAGAGCTCGTCGTAAAGGGTTACGTCGATGCTAACTTCGACACAGATCTGGATGACTCTAAGTCACAAACCGGATACGTGTATATTTTGAATGGTGGGGTAGTAAGCTGGTCCAGTTGCACATAGAGCGTCGTGGCGGGATCTACATGTGAAGCGGAGTACATGGCAGCCTCGGAGGCAGTGCATGAAGCTATCTGGATGAAGGAGTTCATCACCGACCTAGCAGTCATACCCAATGCGTCGGGGCCGATCACACTCTTCTGTGACAACACTGGAGCTATTGCACTTGCCAAGGAGCCCAGGTTTCACAAGAAGACCAGGCACATCAAGCGTCGCTTCAACTCCATTCGTGAAAATGATCAAGATGGAGACATAGATATTTGTAAAGTACATACGGACCTGAGTGTAGCAGATCCGTTGACTAAACCTCTCCCTAGAGCAAAACATGATCAACACCAGAACACAATGGGTGTTCGATACATCACAATGTAACTAGATTATTGACTCTAGTGCAAGTGGGAGACTGCTGGAAATATGCCCTAGAGGCAATAATAAAATGGTTATTATTATATTTCTTTGTTCATGTTAATTGTCTATTGTTCATGCTATAATTGTATTATCCAAAAATCGTAATACATGTGTGAGTACATAGACCACAACAAGTACCTAGTGAGCCTCTAGTTGACTAGCTCGTTGATCAACAGATAGTCATGGTTTCCTGACTATGGACATTGGATGTCATTGATAACGGGATCACATCATTAGGAGAATGATGTGATGGACAAGACCCAATCCTAAGCATAGCACAACGATCGTGTAGTTCGTTTCGCTAGAGCTTTTCCAAATGTCAAGTATCATTTCCTTAGACCATGAGATTGTGCAACTCCCGGATACCGTAGGAGTGCTTTGGGTGTGCCAAACGTCACAATGTAACTGGGTGACTATAAAGGTGCACTACGGGTATCTCCGAAAGTGTCTGTTGGGTTGGCACGAATCGAGACTGGGATTTGTCACTCCGTATGACCGAGAGGTATCTCTGGGCCCACTCGGTAATGCATCATCAGAATGAGCTCAATGTGACCAAGTGTCTGGTCACGGGATCATGCATTACGGTACGAGTAAAGTGACTTTCCGGTAACGAGATTGAACGAGGTATTGGGATACTGACGATCGAGTCTCGGGCAAGTAATGTACCGATTGACAAAGGGAATTGTATACGAGATTGATTAAATCCTCGACATCGTGGTTCATCCGATGAGATCATCGAGGAGCATGTGGGAGCCAACATGGGTATCCAGATCCCGCTGTTGGTTATTGACCGGAGAGGCGTGTCGGTCATGTCTGCATGTCTCCCGAACCCGTAGGGTCTACACACTTAAGGTTCGGTGATGCTAGGGTTGTAGAGATATGAGTATGCAGTAACCCTAAAGTTGTTCGGTGTCCCGGATGAGATCCGGGACGTGACGAGGAGTTCCGGAATGGTCCGGAGGTGAAGAATTATATATAGGAGGTGCAGTTTCGGCCATTGGGAAAGTTTCGGGGGTCACCGGTATTGTACCGGGACCACCGGAAGGGTCCCGGGAGTCCATCGGGTGGGGCCACCTATCCCGGAGGGTCCCGTGGGCTGAAGTGGGGAGGGCAATCAGCCCCTGGTGGGCTGGGTGTGCCCCCCTTGGCCCCCCTACGCCTAGGGTTGGAAACCCTAGGGTGGGGAGCGCCTCCACTTGCCTTGGGGGCAAGCCACCCCCTTGGTCGTCGCCCCCACTTGGAGATCTCATCTCCTAGGGCCACCCCCCCAGGGGGCCTATATAAAGAGGGGGGAGGGAGGGCAGCCACACCCCAAGTCTTGGCGCCTCCATCTCCCCTGCTACACCTCTCCCTCTCGCAGAAGCTTGGCGAAGCCCTGCCGTGTTCACAGCTGCATCCACCACCACGCCGTCGTGCTGCTGGATCTTCATCAACCTCTCCTTCCCCCTTGCTGGATCAAGAAGGAGGAGACGTCTTCCCAACCGTACGTGTGTTGAACGCGGAGGTGCCGTCCGTTCGGTGCTAGGATCTCCGGTGATTTGGATCACGACGAGTACGACTCCCTCAACCCCCTTCTCTTGAACGCTTCCGCATGCGATCTACAAGGGTATGTAGATGCACCCCCCTCTCTCGTTGCTAGATGACTCAATAGATTGATCTTGGTGAACGTAGGAAATTTTTTATTTTATGCAACGTTCCCCAACAGTGGCATCATGAGCTAGGTCTATGCGTAGTTACTATGCACGAGTAGAACACAAAGCAGTTGTGGGCGTAGATGTTGTTAATTTTCTTGCCACTACTAGTCTTATCTTGCTTCGGCGGCATCATGGGATGAAGCGGCCCGGACCGACCTTACACGTACGCTTACGTGAGATAGGTTCCACCGACTGACATGCACTAGTTGCATAAGGTGGCTAGCGGGTGTCTGTCTCTCCCACTTTAGTTGGAGCGGATTCGATGAAAAGGGTCCTTATGAAGGGTAAATAGAAATTGGCATATCACGTTGTGGTTTACGTAGGTAAGAAACGTTCTTGCTAGAACACCTATAGAAGCCACGTAAAAACTTGCAACAACAATTAGAGGACGTGTAACTTGTTTTTGCAGCAAGTGTTTTGTGATGTGATATGGCCAAAGGATGTGATGAATGATATATGTGATGTATGAGATGATCATGTTCTTGTAATAGGAATCACGACTTGCATGTCAATGAGTATGACAACCGGCAGGAGCCATAGGAGTTGTCTTTATTTTTTGTATGACCTGCGTGTCATTGAAGAACGCCATGTAAATTACATTACTTTATTACTAAACGCGGTAGCCATAGAAGTAGAAGTATCGTTGGCGTGACAACTTCATGAAGACACGATGATGGAGATCATGGTGTCATGCCGGTGACGAAGATGCTCATGGCGCCCCGAAGATGGAGATCAAAGGAGCAATATGATATTGGCCATATCATGTCACTATTTGATTGCATGTGATGTTTATCATGTTTTACATCTTATTTGCTTAGAACGACTGTAGCTTAAATAAGATGATCCCTCGAAATAATATCAAGAAAAGTGTTCCCCCTAACTGTGCACCGTTGCAAAGGTTCGTTGTTTCGAAGCACCACGTGATGATCGGGTGTGATAGATCCTAACGTTCGAATACAACGGATGTAAGCCAGATTTACACACGCAATACACTTAGGTTGACTTGACGAGCCTACCATGTACAGACATGGCCTCGGAACACGGAAGACCGAAAGGTCGAGCATGAGTCGTATAGTAGATACGATCAACATGAAGATGTTCACCGATGTTAACTAGTCCATCTCACGTGATGAGACACGGCCTAGTTGACTCGGATCATGTTTCACTTAGATGACTAGAGGGATGTCTGTCTAAGTGGGAGTTCCCTGAATAATTTGATTAGATGAACTTAATTATCATCAACTTAGTCTAAAACCTTTGCAAAATGTCTTGTTGATCAAATGGCCAACGCTCATGTCCACCTCAAGTTCAACGCATTCCTAGAGAAAACCAAGCTGAAAGATGATGGCAGCAACTATACGGACTGGGTCCGGAACCTGAGGATCATCCTCATAGCTGCCAAGAAAGATTATGTCCTAGAAGCACCGCTAGGTGAAGCACCAATCCTAGAGAACCAACGCGTTATGAACACTTGGCAGTCTCGTGCTGATGATTACTCCCTCGTTCAGTGTGGCATGCTTTATAGCTTAGAACCGGGGCTCCAAAAGCGTTTTGAGCAACACGGAGCATACGAGATGTTCGAAGAGCTGAAAATGGTTTTCCAAGCTCATGCCCGGGTCGAGAGATATGAAGTCTCCGACAAGTTCTTCAACTGTAAGATGGAGGAAAATAGTTCTGTTAGTGAGCACATACTCAAGATGTCTGGGTTGCACAACCGCTTGACTCAGCTGGGAGTTAATCTCCCGGATGACGCGGTCATTGACAGAATCCTCCAGTCGCTCCCACCAAGCTACAAGAGCTTTGTGATGAACTTCAATATGAAGGGGATGGAAAAGACCATTCCTGAGGTATATTCAATGCTGAAATCAGCAGAGGTAGAGATAAAAAAGGAACATCAAGTGTTCATGGTGAATAAAACCACTAAGTTCAAGAAAGGCAAGGGTAAGAAGAACTTCAAGAAGGATGGCAAGGGAGTTGCCGCGCCCGGTAAGCCAGTTGCCGAGAAGAAGTCAAACAATGGACCCAAGCCTGAGACTGAGTGCTTTTATTGCAAGGGAAGTGGTCACTGGAAGCGGAACTGCCCCAAGTACTTAGCGGACAAGAAGGCCGGCAAAACCATAGGTATATGTGATATACATGTAACTGATGTGTACCTTACCAGTGCTCGTAGTAGCTCCTGGGTATTTGATACCCGTGCGGTTGCTCATATTTGTAACTCAAAGTAGGAGCTGCGGAATAAGCGGAGACTGGAGAAGACGAGGTGACGATGCGCGTCGGGAATGGTTCCAAGGTCGATGTGATAGCCGTCGGCACGCTACCTCTACATTTACCTACGGGATTAGTTTTAAACCTCAATAATTGTTATTTAGTACCAGCTTTGAGCATGAACATTGTATCAGGATCTTGTTTAATTCGAGATGGCTACTCATTTAAATCCAAGAATAATGGTTGTTCTATTTATATGAGTGATATGTTTTATGGTCATGCCCCACTGGTGAATGGTTTATTCTTAATGAATCTCGAGTGTAATGTTACACATATTCATAGTGTGAATACCAAAAGATGTAAAGTTGATAACGATAGTCCCACATACTTGTGGCACTGCCGCCTTGGTCACATAGGTGTCAAGCGCATGAAGAAGCTCCATGCTGATGGACTTTTAGAGTCTCTAGAGTATGAATCGTTTGACACATGCGAACCATGCCTCATGGGCAAAATGACCAAGACTCCGTTCTCCGGAACAATGGAGCGAGCAACCAACTTATTGGAAATCATACATACTGATGTGTGCGGTCCAATGAGCGTTGAGGCTCGTGGAGGATATTGTTATGTTCTCACTCTCACTGATGACTTAAGTAGATATGGGTATGTCTACTTGATGAAACACAAGTCTGAGACCTTTGAAAAGTTCAAGGAATTTCAGAATGAGGTAGAGAATCAACGTGACCGAAAGATAAAGTTCTTACGATCAGATCATGGGGGAGAATATTTAAGTCACGAATTTGGTACACACTTAAGGAAATGTGGAATCATTTCACAACTCATGCCGCCTGGAACACCTCAGCGTAAAGGTGTGTCCTCGAACGTCTCGTAATCGCACTCTATTGGATATGGTGCGATCTATGATGTCACTTACCGATTTACCGCTGTCATTTTGGGGATACGCTCCAGACAGCTACATTCACTTTAAATAGGGCACCGTCTAAATCCGTTGAGACGACACCGTAGGAATTATAGTTTGGGAAGAAACCTAAGCTGTCATTTCTAAAAGTTTGGGGATGCGATGCTTATGTCAAGAAACTTCAACCTGAGAAGCTCGAACCCAAGTCGGAAAAATGCGTCTTCATAGTATACCCTAAGGAAACCATTGGGTATACCTTCTACTTAAGATCCGAGGGCAAGATTTTTGTTGCCAAGAACGGGTCCTTTCTGGAGAAAGAGTTTCTCTCGAAAGAATTAAGTGGGAGGAAAGTGGAGCTTGACGAAGTACTGCCTCTTGAAATGGTAAGTAGCGCAACTCAGGAAGATGTTCCTGTGGTGCCTGCACCGACAAGAGAGGAGGTTAATGATGATGATCGAGATACTTTGAATCAAGCTCCTACTGAACTTTGGAGGTCCACAAGGACACGTTCCGCACTAGAGTGGTACGGCAACCCTGTCTTGGAAATCAATTGTTGGACAACGGTGAACCTTCGAACTATGAAGAAGTGATGCCGGGCAAAGATTCCAACAAATGGCTTGAAGCCATGCAATCCGAGATAGGATCCATGTATGAAAACAAAGTGTGGACTTTGACAGACTTGCCCGATGATCGGTGAGCAATAGAAAACAAATGGATCTTTAAGAAGAAGGGATGCGGATGGTAATGTTACCATATAGAAAGCTCGACTTGTCGCTAAGGGTTATCGACAAGTTCAAGGGATTGACTACGATGAGACATTCTCTCCCGTAGCAAAGCTGAAGTCCGTCCGAATCATGTTAGCAATTGCCGCATACTATGATTATGAGATATGGCAAATGGACGTCAAAACGGCATTCCTTAACGGTCACCTTAAGGAAGAACTGTATATGATGCAGCAGGAAGGTTTTGTCGACCCTAAGAATGCTAACAAGGTATGCAAGCTCCAGCGCTCCATCTATGGGCTGGTGCAAGCATCTCGGAGTTGGAACATTCGCTTTAATGAAATGATCAAAGTGTTTGGGTTTATGCAGACTTATGGAGAAGCCTGCGTTTACAAGAAAGTGAGTGGGAGCTCTATAGCATTTCTCATATTATATGTGGATGACATACTTTTGATGGGAAATGATATAGAACTTTTGGACAACATTAAGGCCTACTTGAATAAGTGTTTTTCAATGAAGGACCTTGGAGAAGCTGCTTACATATTAGGTATCAAAATCTATAGAGATAGGTCAAAACGCCTCATAGGTCTTTCACAAAGCACATACCTTGATAAGATATTGAAGAAGTTCAATATGGATCAGTCCAAGAAGGGATTCTTGCCTGTGTTGCAAGGTGTGAAATTGAGCTCGGCTCAATGCCCAACCACGGCAGAAGATAGAGAAAAGATGAGTGTCATCCCCTATTCCTCAGCCATAGGGTCTATCATGTATGCCATGACCTGTACCAAACCTGATATAAACCTTGACGTAAATTTGGTAGGAAGGTACCAAAGTAATCCCGGCATGGAACACTGGACAGCGGTCAAGAACATCCTTAAGTACCTGAAAAGGACTAAGGATATGTTTCTCATATATGGACGTGACGAAGAGCTCGTCGTAAAGGGTTACGTCGATGCTAGCTCCGACACAGATCTGGATGATTCTAAGTCACAAACCGGATACGTGTATATTTTGAATGGTGGGGCAGTAAGCTGGTGCAGTTGCACGTAGAGCGTCGTGGCGGGATCTACATGTGAAGCGGAGTACATGGCAGCCTCGGAGGCAGCGCATGAAGCTATCTGGGTGAAGGAGTTCATCACCGACCTAGGAGTCATACCCAACGCGTCGGGGCCGATCACACTCTTCTGTGACAACACTGGAGCTATTGCACTTGCCAAGGAGCCCAGGTTTCACAAGAAGACCAGGCACATCAAGCGTCGCTTCACCTCCATTCGTGAAAATGTTCAAGATGGAGACATAGATATTTGTAAAGTACATACGGACCTGAATGTAGCAGATCCGTTGACTAAACCTCTCCCTAGAGCAAAACATGATCAACACTAGAACACAATGGGTGTTCGATACATCACAATGTAACTAGATTATTGACTCTAGTGCAAGTGGGAGACTGTTGGAAATATGCCCTAGAGGCAATAATAAAATGGTTATTATTATATTTCTTTGTTCATGATAATTGTCTATTGTTCATGCTATAATTGTATTATCCAGAAATTGTAATACATGTGTGAATACATAGACCACAACAAGTCCCTAGTGAGCCTCTAGTTGACTAGCTCGTTGATCAACAGATAGTCATGGTTTCCTGACTATGGACATTGGATGTCATTGATAACGGGATCAAATCATTAGGAGAATGATGTGATGGACAAGACCCAATCCTAAGCATAGCACAACGATCGTGTTGTTCGTTTCGCTAGAGCTTTTCCAAATGTCAAGTATCATTTCCTTAGACCATGAGATTGTGCAACTCCCGGATACCGTAGGAGTGCTTTGGGTGTGCCAAACGTCACAACGTAACTGGGTGACTATAAAGGTGCACTACGGGTATCTCCGAAAGTGTCTGTTGGGTTGGCACGAATCGAGACTGGGATTTGTCACTCCGTATGACGGAGAGGTATCTCTGGGCCCACTCGGTAATGCATCATCAGAATGAGCTCAATGTGACCAAGTGTCTGTTCACGGGATCATGCATTACGGTACGAGTAAAGTAACTTGCCGGTAACGAGATTGAATGAGGTATTGGGATACCGACGATCGAGTCTCGGGCAAGTAACGTACTGATTGACAAAGGGAATTGTATACGGGATTGATTGAATCCTCGACATCGTGGTTCATCCGATGAGATCATTGAGGACCCTGGTGGGCTGGTGCGCCCCCCCTTGCCCCCCCCCTACGCCTAGGGTTGGAAACCCTAGGGTGGGGGCGCCTCCACACTACTAGAAAAACCTCTACTAATGGCGCACCTATTATGGCCATTAATGGCGCATCTGTGGTGCGCCACTAACAGCACGCCATTAGTAATTTTTACTAATGGCGCACCAGTGGTGCGCCATTAGTATCTGGTATACTAATGGCGCACCACTGGTGCGCCATTAGTATAGGCCACGGTGCGCCATTAGTATGCCTCCCAGGGGCCAGGTGCTTTGGATACTAATGGCGCACCACAACTGGATGCGCCATTAGTAACCGCGGCATACTAATGGCGCACTTTCCTGTGATGCGCCATTAGTGATGCGTCATTTAGAATCTAGATCTGGATCGTGATTTTTTGCCCATTTTTTTGCTCGTTTTTTTTTGCTTGTTTTTTGGCACGACAATACTCTCAAATTTTGTTCCTGTTGTTTTTGGATCTTGTTGCCATGGTCTTTTGCCGGAGAGGAGTTCGCCGGAGAGGAGGAGGAGGAGCTCACCGGAGAGGAGGGAGGAGGAGCTCACCGGAGAGGAGGGAGGAGAAGCTCACCGGAGAGGAGGGAGGAGGAGCTCACCGGAGAGGAGGGGATTTT
>NC_041385.1:364325445-364352482 GCF_002162155.2 Triticum dicoccoides
AGGAGGGAGGAGGGAGGAGGGAGGAGGTAGGAGGAGGTCGCCGCAGAGGAGGAGAGAAGGGAAGATGAAATGAAGAGAGGAGGAGAGGACCAGCCATATATACGGCATACTAATGGCGCACCGCGGGCAGGTGCGCCATTAGTAATTTTTTTTTATTTTTTTTATTTATTTTGAATTTTGAAGGCGGGAAGATACTAATGGCGCACCATGGTCAGGTGCGCCATTAGTAATTTTTTTTTATTTTTTTGATTTATTTTGAATTTTGAAGGCTGGAAGATACTAATGGCGCACCATGGTCAGGTGCGCCTTTAGTAATTTTTTTTTATTTTTTTGACTTATTCTGAATTTTGAAGGAGGGAAGATACTAATGGCGCACCATGGGCAGGTGCGCCATTAGTAAGTTTGAATTTTTTTGATTTTTTTTGCCTCTCTAGATCTTAAAAGCCCCGTATCTTTTTTTCTGTTAGGTTTTTGAGGATTTTGAAAATGTTTAACGGGGTTCCCCCAGTTAAATTTGGATGTAACTTTTCGAGTACATGATTTTTCATATAAAAAACTTTTTCATCCGAGTTAGTATGCAAAAGTACAAATTCTCGCGAGATTTTGCAAATGAAGTCAAAATTCATATTTGCAAATTTTCCCAACAACTAGGCCACATATCACATGGGAAACTTATTTTCTTTTATTTTTTTGACATTTTTATCATTTTGTTTTATTTTTTAAAAAACTGAAAAGGCGATCCACGGGAGGGGGGGGTGCATTCGGTGGAAGTGGTGGCCAAGGTTACTAATGGCGCACCGTGGCATGGTGCGCCATTAGTAGTTTAACTAGTAATGGCGCACCACACACACGGTGCGCCATTAGTATGTTTGGACAGGCGCACTAGTTCAAAAAAAAATTGGTACTAATGGCGCACCGTAGGCAGGGTGCGCCATTAGTAGTTTCAACACTAATGGCGCATCAGAAGGTGGTGCGCCATTAGTATATACTAATGGCGCACCACATGTCTGGTGCGCCATTAGTGCCATTTCCATCTATAGCCCTTTTCCTAGTAGTGCCACTTGCCTTGGGGGGCAAGCCACCCCCTTGGCCGCACGCGTGGCATGGGCCGGCGGTGCACCCTCCACTTCAAGTTCGATGGGGACGCAACCCTCTACATGAGGGTGTTCGGAGAAGATGGCCGCCGTGTCGGGTGCTGCCCTGAAGACAACCACAGTGATGTGGTGGTGGGCCTTGGCAACGGCCGTGACGAAGGCGAAGGCGAGCCTGCCCCGGGCGGCATCTGCACCTCGTTGAGCTTCAGCGGCTCTTCCTCTGGTGACAGCTCCTCCAGCGGTGGCCGCGATCAGCCACCACGTCGTCGTGCCCGCTTCGAGGGTGGTAGAGGGTTGTCCCGCCGTCGTGCCTCGGTGAAGTGCGAGGAGGAGTCTGATTGAGCTCGGGAGGGCGGTGCTGATCCCTCCTCACGAGCCGTCGCGGGGTGTGCCGCGTTTATTTTGTTTTTCTCTTTTTCCTGCATTGAGAGAGAGAGAAGTATGGGGCCCCGTGGGGGCGTGCAAGACTATTACCCTTAATTATCATGCTATTTCTACCATTCCCGTGCTATTTTATGGCGTTGCGGCTGTGTGCTTGCGCGTAGGAACAACTTAGCTCGGGAGGTTCGCGGCCATTTTCGCCTCGCGAGGTACCTGCCTAAGGCCCCGCCGGGCGTCTTAAGGCCTGCAAAAATCAGTCGGGAGGATAGCTTTCGAACCTTTGTCACGAGGGTGGCCAGCTCAGGTCCTGCGTTTGCGTCGCAATGCCCATGGGGCATGGACTGGGAGGGGTGCTCCTGCTGTGAACTTGAGTGAGGGAGCCTCACAAAATTAGGCAGGAAGGTGCTCGCAAGGGCACCCGCGCAGCCCCCTCGCCAAGCTTGCGAAGGAGAGAACGAGCCAGGCGAAAAACAAAGACAGAGAACCACGGGCAGGGGACGGCAAACAACACTAGAAGCAACTCCAATAAAGTTTTGAACAAGGGTGAACAAGCCAACTGCGGAAAGCAAATGAAAAGCCGCGTCCGGCACCTAATCTAGTCTTCGACGTCTTCTCACTAGCGCGGAGCAAAGTGCTGCCACTGGGCGTGGGCGGGAGCCCCCCAGGCCCAAGGGCGGCACTCCGGAGACTCTGGGGCGTGGACAGCCCCAACTCATTATTACCTGAGAGTGTCACGGGTAGCGAGCTTCACAGGCACTGGGCCTTCTTCACAGGCACCGGGCCTTTTCATGGGGCGACGAGCTTCATAGGCACCGGGCCTTCTTTATAGGCACTGGGCCCTTCTTCACAGGCACCGCGCCTTCTTTACAGGCACTGGGCCTTACTTCAAGGGTAGAACCTCCGGAGGTGCTGAATGTTCCACGCGTTCGGAATGGGCACCCCTTCCTGGGTCTCCAAGCGCACGGCGCCAGGTCTGGAAACATGAACAACCTTGAACGGGCCCTCCCACATGGGCGAGAGCTTGTGCCGCCCTTCCCTGGAGAGCACCCGCCTGAGCAGGAGGTCACCTACTTCGAGAGACCTGGGGCGAATGCTGCGGTAGTGGTACCGCTGCAGCGCCTGCTGGTATCTTGCTGCTCGTAGCGCGGCCTCCCGACGGTGTTCCTCCCCCAGCACGAGGTCCATCCCCCACATGGCGTCCTGCTGCGCTTCATCGAACGCCAGGACCCGCGCGGAGTGATGCCTAACCTCGTGAGGGAGGACCGCCTCTGCTCCATAGACGAGGAAGAACGGGGTCTCGCCGGTCGACTTGGTGGCGGTAGTGCGGATGGACCATAGTACGGACTGGAGCTCGTCGTACCAGCCCCTGCCACAGGCCTCCAGCTTCTTCTTGAAGGTCTTGGTTTTGAGGCCTTTTAGGACCTCTGCGTTGGCATGTTCAGCCTGGCCGTTGCTCCGAGGGTGTGCCACCAAAGCGTAGCATATCTGCGTTCCAAGGTTAGCACAATATGTTTTGAAGAGATTGCTGGTGAACTGCGAACCTTGTCGGTGATGATGCGATTAGGCACCCCGAATCGGCTCACGAGGGCCTTGATGAACTTGACTGCGGAGCCAGCTGGGATGGTGCGGACAGCTTCCACCTCTGCCCACTTGGTGAACTTGTCAATGGCGACGTAGAGGTAGCGATTGCCCCCTGGCGCCTGAGGAAACGGGCCCAAAATATCCAGCCCACAGTCCGCGAACGTCCATGAGAGTGGAATGGTTTGCAGGCCCTGAGCTGGCTGATGAATCTGCTTGGCATGGAACAGACAGGCTTCACAAGCCTTCACCAGCTCGATCACGTTGTTGAGTGATGTAGGCCAATAAAACCCGCTGCGAAACGCCTTGCCGACGAGGGTCCGTGATGACGAGTGGTGCCCACAGTCTCCATTGTGAATGTCTGCCAGCAACTCCTTCCCCTGTTCCCTGAAGATGTAACACGGGGAAACACCGTTTGGCCGCTTTCGGTAGAGCTCTCCATCCTGGATGCAGTAGGTAGTGGCCTTCCGGGCCACGCATTCCGCGTCCTCTTCTTTCTCCGGTAGAGTCCCTTGCATCAAGTAATCCTTGAGCTCCGCAGTACTGCATCCCTCCCGAGGCTCCAGCGCTAGGAGCAAGCGTGCTCCTGAGGTCGGGCCACAGGCCGGAGCTCCTAAGGCAGGCGGTTGAGGGAGTTCCTCTCGAGGTTGCGATGTGCTTGATAGTGACGGTGCTGCTGAGGGCTTGAAGAGTCATTCCTCAAAAATGCCAGGCTCTTGAAGCAGTCGCCTTGATGCCCTCTTGGCAATGTCATCAGCCTCTTGGTTGGTGCCGCGGGGCACATGCTGTAGCTCCAGCCCCAGATACTGCTTTTCCATCTTGCGCACCTCTGCAAGATACGCCTCCATGTGCTCGTCCTTGGGCTTGTACACTTTGTTGGAGAAGTTGACGAGGAGTTGTGAGTCACCCTTGATGATGAGGCGCTTCACCCCCAGTGCGGTTGCGGCCTTTAAGACAGCTATGAGGCCCTCGTATTCTACTATATTGTTGGAAACCTTCTCGCCCTGCTGGAAACAGAGTTGCACGACGTAATAGAGCTTGTCCTGAGTGGGGGATATAAGCACTGCGCCAGCCCCCGCGCCATGCCGCGAAAATGCTCCATCGAAGTGCATAACCCAGCCGTCTGGTGCCTCGCTTCCTAGGGAAAGCGACCGATCTTTGCCTGCCTCGAGCCCAGGTGCCTCTGTCCACTCTGCCACAAAATCTGCAAGTGCGCCTCCTTTGACGACTCTGGTCGTGCTGAATTCCAACTGGAATGCTTGCAACTCGATGTTCCATTCAGCGACCCTTCCCGCGGAGTTAGGACTCCTGAGCACCCTCTCCAATGGGTAGGCTGAGACGACCTTGATGGGGTGACCTTGGAAGTAGTGTTGCAGCTTCCGCGAGGTCACCAATAGCGCGAGCAAGAGCTTCTGGTGCATGGGGTACCGTGCCCTTGCATCCCGCAGCACCGTGCTGACGAAATACACAGGATGCTCGGCGAGGGTGGGTGCGCCGACGGAGCCTGCACCCTCCGGAGAGTTGAGTGCCTCCTGAGGCATTGGATCCCCCGGCTCCTGGCTGCTTGGTGAGGTCCCCTTAGCCCTGGAGGCGTCTTCCTGTTGAGGCTGGTCCCAATCTGCCGAGGTCGTGGCCCTTGCGAGGCCTTCCTGGCCTTGAGCTGCCGCGATCGGGGTTGCGGCCGATGCGGCCTTGACCCGGCGCTCCTCCCGAACCGCCACCAGAGCTGTGCTGGCGGAGTAGGGTGTGGCGGCAAGGTAGAGCACCAGGGGCTCCTGAGGGCGTGGAGCCACCATCACCGAAGGGCTGGTCAAGTACTTCTTGAGATCTTCGAATGCTTCATTAGCCTCTTGAGTCCATTCGAACGGGCCCTTCTTCTTCATCAACTTGAAGAAGGGCAGGGCATGCTCCCCCTGCTTGGAGATGAAGCGCCCTAACGCAGTTACGCGTCCGGCGAGCTTCTGCATTTCCTTGAGGGTTTGCAGCGGACTCATGTCTTCGATTGCCTTGACCTTCTCTAGGTTGGCCTCGATCCCTCTGTGGAACACGAGGAAGCCCAGAAGCTTGCCAAAGGGAACACCAAACACACACTTCTCCGGGTTGAGCCGCAGGTACACTTCACAAAGGCTCGCGAAGGTTTCTTCCAGGTCCTGTATCAGGGTCTTCGCCTCCCGAGACTTTACCACAATGTCGTCGACGTAGGCCTCGGTGTTTCTCCCGAGCTGCTGGCCCAAGGCGATATGCATCAGTCGCTGAAAGGTTGCGCCCGTGTTGCGCAACCCGAACGACATGCAGGTGTAGCAGTACACCCCGCACGGGGTCAGGAAGGCCGTCTTCTCCACGACTTCTATCGCCATCTTGATTTGGTGATAGCCCGAGAAGGCATCCAGGAAGCAAAACAGATCGCACTCAGCGGTGGAGTCGACGATTTGGTCAATGTGGGGGAGCGGGAACGGATCTTGAGGGTATTCCTTGTTGAGGTTGGTGAAGTTGACGCACATGCACTCCTTTCCCCCCTTCTTCGGCACAACAACAGGGTTTGCCAGCCATTCAGGGTAGCGAACCTCGCGAATGACTCCTGCAGCTTCCAGCTTACGGGTTTCTTGGACGATGAAGGCATGCTTCTCGGTGGACTGCCGCCTTGTTTTCTGCTTCATGGGGTGCACATTGGGGCACACATTTAGGTGATGCTCGATAACTTGCCTTGGGACCCCTTCTAGTTGTTTGGGTTCCCACGCGAACACCCCCTTGTTCGCACGCAGGAATTTCACCACAGCCTCCTCCTGGTCGGGGGCGAGATTGGCGCCTATGGTGAAGGTGGCGTCGGAGGATCTATCCTCATCAACTGGTACCTGCTTAGTCTCCGCCTTGTCCTGGGTGAACAACTGCTTCTTCTTGGTTGGCGCAGCCCCCTCGGCCTTGGGCGTGTCGGCGCTGGTGGGCTGCGCCACTGTGGCTGTCTTGATGGCGAGCTTGAGCGCCTGCAGAGCTTCTTTCGTATCTCCTGCTATGGTGAGGACACCGTTGCTCCCAGGTATCTTCATTAGGTTGTAGGCCGGGTGAGTCGCTGCCATGAACTGGGCCAAGGCAGGGTAGCCGAGGATGGCGTTGTACGGGAGGCCAATGTGGGCAATGTCAAAGTCGACCAGCTCCGTGCGGAAGTTGTCGTGGGTGCCAAAGGGCACCGAAAGGCGGATCTGCCCCAGGGGGGCGATGGAACTGCCTCCGACGCCCGAGAAGGGCTTGCTGGGTCGGAGTCGTTGCAGCGGCACATGGAGGAGGCTGAAGGCCTCCACCGAGAGAACATTTAGGCTGGCACCGCTGTTGATGAGGGTCCTGGTGATGGCCACCTGGCAGATGGTGGGCGTGCACAGCATCGGGAGCGCACCCGAGCAGGCGGTGTTGGCGGGGTGATCGTCCAAGCTAAAGGTCAAGTCTGCCTTGGGTGCCACCCAACCTGGAGGTGCTCCGTGGCACGTGAGGGCAGCGCCGATCTGGCGGACGAATGGCTTGACGTGGCGGCTCGAGGGTGGCGCCTGCGAGCCGCCCAGGAGAGCTGCGATGACCGGAGGTGCCAGCGCAGTGTAGTGGGCGAGGAAAAGGTCGTGCAGCTCCTTCCAGGAGGCCAGAGAAGCCGTTGGCAGGTGGAGCAGCCACATGCGCGGAATGCGGGTGAGGGCCATGGGAAACCGGTTAGCCATGACCTAGTTCTCGCCCCCGATCTTGAGGATGACCTCCTCATATGCCAGCAGGAAAGCTAGCGGATACGTCGTGCCGTCATAGTGCGGCGGCATCTCTTGCTTGAACTTGTGCGGCCACTACACCAGTCGCAGGGTGGGGGCCAAGGCTCGGAACACCCTGGCCCCAGTGCTGGCGCCGGTCGCCGGAGCGGGCGGTGCACCGTCGGCCATGAGAGCGAAGCGCGGTGTCGATGGAAAGCGGGTCGACGAAAGGGGGAGCTCCGGTGCACCCCTACCTGGCATGCCAAATGTCGGATATCGGGTTTCGGCAAAATCCTTAAGGTTCAAACTCTGGGGTGCACGCGAAGATCTTCCCCCAACCGATCCACGTCCCAATGCCTCGCCACGAATCTAGCTACACGATGAACAACACAAGGGACACAAGATTTATACTAGTTCGGGCCACCATTGTGGTGCAATACCCTACTCTAGTTTGTGGTGTGGTGGATTGCCTCAGGGGCTGATGATGAACAGTACAGAGGAAGAACAACCTCGCGAGGGGTGTTATTGAGCTGGTGTGGTGTTCTACTTGGGTGGATTCGATCGTCTCTGGATGATATGATATCTCTCCTCCCTACTGTGGTGGCTAGCTCTATTTATAGAGGCCCTGGTCCTCTTCCCAAATACTGAGCGGGAAGGGAGCCAACAACGACCATTTTGAAGGGGAACATCTAGTACAAGTTATCCTGACTAAAGTTGGTCTTCGACTACCAAAGGCACTGGTGATGACACCGTCTTGGGCTCCACGGTGACCTCCGTCATGCCGCTCTGCTGGTCTTGGTCTCGTTGCACCGAAATGGTAACCTTTGCTTGATGCCTCGGTACTCTACGCCTTCGCTTGCCCCCTTTGCGCCAAAGAGGAAACTAGGACACTGCGCAGGACGGCACCCGCCTGGCGCCCGCCTGGTCTTGATCGTCATGGCTTGCATCATGAGCACCTCGCGAGGTACCCCTGCCTTGATCTCTCCGCCTCCTCGGGAGCCTGCCTGGTGAGGCCGTTCCTGAGGGAGCCTTGCGTCGTTCGCCCCGCGAGGCTTGGCCCCTCACGAGGGTCTTGAGCTTGGGTTGATGAAGACGGGCCGTACTGGGCCTCTGCTTGAGCCACGCTGCAGGCCGCGGGTAGGCAAGTCTGGGGACCCCCATTCCCAGAACGCCGACATTTACCTACTCAAGGACGAGCAGGAATTAAGCTTGGGGTGCTTGATACGTCTCCAACGTATCTATAATTTTTGATTGTGCCATGCTATTATATTATCTGTTTTGGATGTTTAATGGGATTTACTATACACTTCTACATTATTTTTGGGACTAACCTATTAACCGAAGGCCCAGTCCAAATTGTTGTTTTTTGCCTATTTCAGTGTTTCACAGAAAAGAAATATCAAACGGAGTCCAAACACAATGAAACCTTCGGGAGAGTTATTTTTGGAACAAACGCAATCTAGGAGACTTGGAGTGGACGTCAAGAAAGAAACGAGGAGGCCACGAGGCAGGGAGGCGCGCCCAGGGGTAGGTGCGCCCCCACCCTCGTTGGCCCCTCATGGCTCCCCTGACCGACTTATTTCGCCTATATATACTCATATACCATGAAAACATCCAGGAGCACCACGAAACCCTATTTCCACTGCCGCAACCTTCTGTACTCGTGAGATCCCATGTTGGGGCCTTTTTCTGCGCTCGCCGGAGGGGGAATCGATCATGGAGGGCTTCTACATCAACACCATAGCCTCTCCGATGAAGTGTGAGTAGTTTACCACAGACCTTCGGGCCCATAGTTATTATCAAGATGGCTTCTTCTCTCTCTTTGGATCTCAATACAAAGTTCTCCTCGATCTTCTTGGAGATCTATTCGATGTATTTCTTTTTGTGGTGTGTTTGTCGAGATCCGATGAATTGTGGGTTGATGATCAAGATTATCTATGAACAATATTTGAATCTCCTCTGAATTCTTTTATGTATGATTTGTTATCTTTGCAAATCTCTTCGAATTATCAGTTTGGTTTGGCCTACTAGATTGATCTTTCTTGCAATGGGAGAAGTGCTTAGCTTTGGGTTCAATCTTGCGGTGTCCTTTCCCAGTGACAGCAGGGGTAGCAAGGCACGTATTGTATTGTTGCTGTCGGTGTCAAAACCGGCGGATCTCGGGTAGGGGGTCCCGAACTATGCGTCTAGGCGGGTGGTAACATGAGACAAGGGACATGATGTTTTTACCTAGGTTCGGGCCCTTACGGTGGAGGTAAAACCCTACTCCTGCTTGATTGATATTGATGATATGGGTAGTACAAGAGTAGATCTACCACGAGATCAGAGAGGCTAAACCCTAGAAGCTAGCCTATGGTATGATTGTTGTTCGTCTTATGGACTAAAACTCTCCGGTTTATATAGACACCGAAGAGGGCTAGGGTTGCACAGAGTCGGTTACAATGGGAGGAGATCTTCATATCGTATCGCCAAGCTTGCCTTCCACGCCAAGGAAAGTCCCATCCGGACACGGGAAGAAGTCTTCAATCTTGTATCTTCATAGTCCGGGAGTCCGGCCAAAGGTCTTAGTCCGGCCATCCGGACACCCCCTAATCCAGGACTCCCTCAGTAGCCCCTGAACCAGGCTTCAGTGACGACGAGTCTGGCGCGCAAGTTGTCTTCGGCATTGCAAGGCGGGTTCCTCCTCCGAATATTTCATAGAAGATGTTGAACACCAGGATAGTGTCCGGCTCTGCAAAATAAGTTCCACATGCCACCATAGAGAGAATAACATTTGCACCAATCTAATCTGCTGACGTATTCCGCAGCGTGACATCACGCCACGGCCAGGCTTTTATTCACTTTACTGTTCCACCTCAGCGTGTTTAGCGAGGCGGTTTCCTTGGCACGTCTTGTCAAAGCAGAGATCGTGTCCCCTTATTCCGGGATTCTCATCAATACGGGCGTGGGTAACCCAACCGCGCCATTAACCGCGGCGCTTGGAAGATAAGCGAGTTTTATTAGGCCGGTGGGGGCTCGTACTTTTGGCCACCCATATAAGGGGATAAGAATCCGCCCTTTCCATTCACGCCTTCTTCCTCCTTTGCTTATTCGTCCCTGCGCGCTCGAGCTCCAGCGCCCAAGCCCGCACTTCCCACCTCAACCTTCTCCAACCATGTCCGGAGCGGGAGGTAGATGGATGGCCTCCTCCGTCACGGAGGGGCAAATCAAAAAGCTGAGGAAGGCCGGATACTTGTCTGACGACATCGCGCACCGGCTTCCAGATGTGGGGCAATTCATCCCCACCCCCAGGCCCCATGAGAGGGTTGTTTTCCTTCCCCATTTCCTCCGTGGACTGGGTTTTCCTCTTCACCCGTTCGTTCGAGGGCTCATGTTCTACTACGGCCTGGACTTCCACGATCTGGCCTCGAATTTATCCTCAACATCTCGGTGTTCATCGTCGTGTGCGAGGCCTTCCTCTGCATCCAGCCCCACTTCGGCTTATGGCTGAAGACTTTTAATGTCAAGCCGAAAGTGGTGAGCGGCCGCCAAGAGGAGTGCGGAGGTGTCATGGTGGGACGGATGGCCAACGTCCTATGGCTCGAGGGATCCTTCGTGGAGACAATAAAAGGATGGCAATCGGGGTGGTTCTACATCACCGAGCCACGCGACACCAAATGGGAAGCGGCCCTCGAATTCTGATCTGGCTTTCCCACACGGCTCACCTCCTGGAAAGAGATGGGCCTAACGTGGGGAGATTCGGAAGAGCTGATTGGACTCCAAACCTGCGTCAAAAAGCTGGTGAGCAAGAACCTCAAGCTCGTCAATGTAGTCCAGGTCATGCTTATCTGCCGGGTCCTCCCATGCCAACAACGGGCCTTCAAATTGTGGGAGTTCGATCCGGCACAGCACCCAACCTTGAGCGGGCTCTTCGACACCACGTACGAAGATGCCTAGAAGGTGCTGTTCAAGGGTGCCGAGGCCCCCGCGTACGCTACCGAGGATTGCGGATTCAGCTCGCGGCGCCAGGCCAATGAGGTAAGCTATTCTACCCTTTACGGGACTTTTTGTCTTTCATAGTTTGACTCTATGCGGGATGTAAAGTCCCCTACCTTTGACAGGACTGGCTGAAGAAGTCCGGGCAGGTTATCTGTCCAGCTCCCCTACCAGAAGACCCAGCGGACGCCCAATTGTCAGGGCTACTGGTTCCGGCACCCCACGTGGTGCCGGAAAAGAAGGCCAAGAATAAGGCCACGGGGACCCGAAAGAGTTCCCGGCGCCTGGCGGTGTCGGATTCGCCCGACAACCCCGACGCACCCTCCACCTCCGAAGACGAGGAGGAGGAAGAAGAAGAAGATGCCTCTCCCCCTCCAACGGGGGGAGGAAAGAAAAGAAAGGCCGCCCCAACTGGGGAAGCCGGAGGGTCCAAGAAGGGGAAGACCCTTCTGCCGGACTACGCCTCCGATGCCGAAGACGGCGGGGAGGAATGGCCACCCAGGGTCAAGCCCCTGGCAAAATCGTAAGTGTCCGGCTACCCGAATGACTTATTGCACTCCTCTATTATTCGATAGCTTCTGACGCCGAATTTAATTATGCAGTCCGCCCAGAGCTCAGCTCGGCGATTCGTCAAGCGGCTCCCTGAATTCGTCGGATGTGAATAGCGCTTCACTTCCGACGGCCTCCTCCCTGCTCCCTGCGGACGACGCCGAGGTGGGGTCCCGAAAGGGACTAAACCAGGAGGAGTTGGTCCTGGAGGCGCCGCAAGGCAATCTCCTGGACTCCAGGCCCGAAGGGGGTAAAGCCCTGGAGGGATCTAAGTCCGGCCCCGGGCCGGACACTGCTCCGGAACCATCAACGGTTCCAGAGTCCGACAGGCGGCGCCTTCATAAGGCAAGCCTACGACGCTGCCGACCCCCGTCCATCCGGAGGCACCGGACAATTTGCTGGAGGTGCTTAACGGCGCCTCCATCGACGAGGAACACCACACTGTTATGAGTGCGGTGATCCAGAAGGTTCAGTCCGCCAAGAGCGGGCTGACAGAAGCCTGGACAAGCCTGTTAACAGGCTTTGAGGTATGTGTTAAAAAACATATAAAAAATATTACCGCATAGATAGTAGCCCCTGATGCTTAGTTCGGCGTTCGGAAAGAAAAGCTGAGCTGAGGATCTAAAAAGATATATGCACGAGTCTAATAAAAATGTGTCAATATGGGAATGCAGGCTGCGCTGCTGACCTCTGCCGCACTGACTGCGGAGGTCAATGCATTGAAGGAAAGCCTCGAGCGGTCCGAGAGCGAGCTCGGCCGTGCCAAGAAGCAGCTCGAGGATAAAGAGGGTACATAGTACCGCCTGTAAATGTATATAGAAATACTTGGTTGCAAATAATGACAGGACCAACGTAAATGTTGTAGGAGCCATGACCGAGGTGGCGACCGTGAAGGAGGCGGTCTCCAAGGCTGAAAAGAGTGCGGCCTTGGAGTGCACCGAGCGAGAGAAGCAGGAGGCGCGGGTGGCAGAGGTGCGGCAAGAGCTCCAGGCTCTGATGGAAAAACACGAGAGTTTGGAGCGTGACTCGAAGACTCGAGAGTCCGAGCTTGCCTTGGCTCTTGAGAGTGCCAAGACCGCTAAGGCCGAAGCCTAGAAGGCCCTTCAGGAGATCGAGGCGATGAAGAAGATAGCGGCGGGTAAGGCATTCTTTATGCAAAGCAAGAATATAAAAGTAAATTATCTGTTACTTACCCGAATCCGGAGCTCTCCAGGAGCGTTCGCCGATCTGCCCCGTAGTGTGTCTGATGCTGCTGCATTCTACAAAGCCGAAGAGGGGAGCTCGATGGAGAAGGTGTTCTGGTCTCAATATGCTGAGGCCGGACATCCGGTGCCCCTGAGCGACCAGCTAAAGCAGTTGGTCGAGCTCCACAAGGTGGCCGAACAGGCCATGAAGGGTCTCATAGTTCGGCTATGGCCTGGGGGAGCCATGCCTGGGAGCTACTTCGGTTTGGTGCGACGGCTGGTGGACGCTTGTCCGTGGATCGAGGTCATCAAGCGCTCAGTCTGCATTGAAGGTGCCCGTCGGGCCCTTGCCCGTGCTAAGGTGCACTGGGGCAAGCTAGACGCGGAGAAGCTTTTGACGGACGCGCCACCGCCGGGCAAGGAGTATCGTACGCCCGAGATGTATTATAATGGCGTTCTAAAGGGTTCCCGCCGTATAGCGGATGAGTGCTCCAAAGATGTAATTTTTGAGTAGACTCGCATTTGTTATCCTGTACGCTGAAACTTTGTTCATATGCGTTAAGCAACGCTTGTTAATTTAAAATATTATTCTGTGCGGCTGTTTATCAAATCTGAGAGATGCAAGTCGTCGGCTTCGACCCCCATGCCACGAGTGCTGGGGTGTTTGGGATAAACCTGAGCGCTCTTGTTCCCATTCTTGGGTCCATCTAGGGAGGCGTTCAGTACAACGAACCAGGCCGTCGGACTTATAATGCTTTATCACTCTCACTTAGCCATAGAATTCTATAAGTTTAAATTTCGGTGAAGCCCCTAGTATTCGGAAGACCGAGTTCGGGGCTCCATCCACGCCTAGGCTGGATAAGTCCAGTTCCTCGCTCTAAGCGGCATAAGTCTTTAAGGACTCGTAAAACCTCGCGAACAGCGACCGGTCTCTCACACTATCATGACAGTCAGTTTTAGCTTTCTCTACTGAGGTGTTAACCCAGCTCAACTGGGGCACAATCGTAGTAGTTCTCCCAGCGCTACCTTAGCCAACATTACGGAACGTAAGGTACCAAAACATGGGAGCCGGGCAAACCCAACTATTGACCAAAGACATGATTCGGAGCCGATGCATATAGTGCTATAAGTTTGGGGTGCCGCACTCATGAGAGTGTTCGGTCTTCTCACACCATCTTATGGGGTGTTTTAAGCCCCTGGTGTATTGTCCGTACCAAAGTGTACGGTTGCAGAATGTCATGACTGAACATATTTGTATATAAAAAATAGATAAGTACAATAATAGATAAGAGCTATATATTGTTTATTAAAAAAGGGCTGTTGCGAAAGCAGAACGATACAAGAAGTGTGATAAGCAAGAGATGGGAGTATTTGACATGTTCCCCTCCAGGGGCAAGCTGCGGGATTGTAAGTAAAACAGGTATTAAACTCGTTATAGAGACCACCTGGACGTTTGACGTGGCTTGCTCTTTCCCTGGCTGTTGCATCATGTGTTCGGCGAGTGTATTGTCGGACAGGCCTTCCGAATAGTTGGGTCCTGAAAGAAGGAAAACGGCGAAATAGGGAGCCCCTTAGTGCGGTTGAGCCGCATTCTGGGCGTGCCGTAGTTGTGCCCCTCCCCTTATGCCCATGGTATCTCTAAGGCGTAATTATGTACGCGTGGTACTAGTATCGCCATTTGGCGGGGGCTGGGGTTGGGGACGCACTGCTATGCTTGCTCGGAACGTGCCAGCCGGATTTGTTGTAGGTTACTTCAGGCTCGCTTGACGTTGTCCGGACGTTTGATGCCTGGATTGGAGAACTGCCTTGAGAGGCTACTCTGTACTTCCGCCGCCAGGGCCGCCATGTGCTCCTCCGTTCGGAGAGAGTGTTCAGTGTTTCCGTTTACCGTGATGACTCCACGAGGTCCTGGCTCTTGAGCTTGAGATATGCGTAGTGCGGCACCGCATTGAATTTTGCAAATGCAGTTCGTCCAAGCAGGGCGTGATAGCCGCTGCGGAATGGGACTATGTCGAAGATTAACTCTTCGCTCCGAAAGTTATCCGGGGATCCGAAGACCACTTCGAGTGTAACCGAGCCTGTACAGCTGGCCTCTACACCTGGTATGACGCCTTTGAAGGTTGTCTTTGTGGGTTTAATCCTTGAAGGATCGATGCCCATTTTTCGCACTGTGTCCTGGTAAAGCAGGTTCAGGCTGCTGCCGCTGTCCATTAGGACTCTGGTAAGGTGAAATCCGTCGATAATTGGGTCTAGGACCAATGCGGCGAATCCGCCATGACGGATGCTGGTGGGATGGTCCCTTCGATCGAAGGTGACCGGGTAGGAGGACCATGGGTTAAACTTTGGGGCGACTGGCTCCAACGCATAGACGTCCTTGAGAGCATGCTTCTGCTCCCTTTTGGGGATGTGGGTTGCGTATATCATGTTCACCGTCCGAACTTGTGGGGGAAATCCCTTCTGTCCTTTGTTGTTCGGCGGCCGGGGCTCCTCCTCGTCATTGCTATGCAGCCCCTTGTCTCTTGTTTCGGCACTTAACTTGCCTGCCTGCTTGAACACCCAACAATCCCTGTTGGTGTGATTGGCTGGTTGTTCGGGGGTGCCGTGTATCTGGCACGAGCGATCGAGTATCCTGTCTAAGTTGGATGGGCCCGGAGGGTGTCTTTTGAATGGCTTCTTTCGTTGACCGGGTTTAGAGCCTCTGAATCCGGCGTTGACTGCCGTATCTTCAGTATTATCGCCGCTAATGCAACGCTTATGCTTGTTACGACGTGACCTGCCATTGTTGTCCTTGGTATCCGAATTGCCAGGGCTCTTGGTTATGTTATTGCTACGAGCTAGCCAGCTGTCTTCTCCCGCACAAAAGCGGGTCATGAGTGTCGTGAGGGCTGCCATAGATTTCGGCTTTTCCTGTCCTAGGTGCCGGGCAAGCCATTCGTCTCGGATGTTGTGCCTGAAGGCTGCGAGGGCCTCGGTGTCCGGACAGTCGACTATTTGGTTTTTCTTGGTTAGGAACCGTGTCCAGAATTGTCTGGCCGATTCCTCTGGCTGCTGGATTATGTGGCTTAGGTCATCAGCGTCTGGTGGTCGCACATAAGTGCCCTGGAAGTTGTCAAGGAATGCGGATTCCAGGTACTCCCAACAACTAATTGACTCTGCTGGCAGGCTGTTAAGCCAATGTCGAGCTAGTCCTTTAAGCTTGAGCGGGAGGTATTTGATGGCGTGTAGGTCATCACCACGGGCCATGTGGATATGAAGGAGATAATCCTCGATCCATACCGCAGGATCTGTTGTGCCATCATATGATTCGATGTTTACGGGTTTGAAGCCGTCGGGGATTTGATGATCCATTACTTCGTCTATGAAGCATAGTGGGTGTGCGGCGCCCCTGTACTGGGCTATATCACGACGCAGCTTAGATGAGCTTGGTCTGTTGTATTTGGTCGGGCCATACTTATTATGTCCGGCGTGACGGTTAGCGTCACGTGAAGCGGGGCGCCCATGTGATCCTTAGATCGATCTTGTTTGCCTTGCCTTATTCTCCAAGATGTCTTGCAGGTCCGTTGCGTCTCCCCGTACTCTGGTATTTTTTGAGCGGTGCCGGGGTGTGTCTTGGGTCGAGGGCCTGAAGGCCTCTCTATCGCGGCCACGGGGTGGTCGATCGGGCGCATCGTACGCTGGTGATGTAGGCTTAGTTGCTTCCTCCTCAAGTTGGGGTAGCAGCCTGCACTTTGGGTAGCTCTTGGATGGGCGTTCTAGTTTATACTCTACGGCCGCCAGGACTTCGGTCCATCTGTCGGCTAGCAAGTCTTGGTCAGCTCTAAGCTGTTGTTGTTTCTTCTTGAGGCTGCTTGCCGTGGCCACAAGCCTGCATTTGAAACGCTCTTGTTCGACGGGATCCTCTGGCACGACGAATTCGTCGTCGTCGAGGCTTGCCTCGTCTTCGGAGGGAGGCATATAATTGTCGTCCTCAACCTCTCTGTCGGCCGCTCTCTCATGAGGGCTGGCTCCTTCGTCCTCCTGCACTGAATCCTGCTGGAGGGGGTTGTCTTCGGCACTGTCCGGCGTGTTGTTATCTCCGGTGCCGGAATCGCCGTTTTTGCTTTGGCGGGACTTAGAGCGGCGCCGCTGACATCGGCGCTTGGGTTGCTTCTTGGAGGGATCATCCTCCGTTTTTTCCTCGCCATCCCCCGCTTTAGGGGTGTCCACCATGTATATGTCATATGACGAGGTGGCTTTCCAGTTCCCTATAGGTGTTGGTTCTTGATCGTATCCTTCATCGGCGTCCATGCCGTCGATGTCTTCGGAGTCAAAGTCGAGCATGTCGGTTAAATCGTCGACAGTGGCTACGAAGTGGGTGTGGGTGGGCTTCGAATTTCTTCGTCGTCCGCATCCCAACCATGTTGGCCGTAGTTCGGCCAGGGCTCTCCTGACAAAGAGAGATACTTTAATGAATTCAGGATATCGCCAAAAGGCGAGTGCTGAAAGACGTCCGCGGCGATGAACTCCATGACCGGAGCCCAATCGGGCTTAATCGGAAGAGGTGCGGGATTTACGGAGTCCGGAGCGGAGTCCGGCACCTTGGAGTCACGGGCATTGTGAAGGACTAGGCTGGTATCCGGCTCTATCGCCGTAGAGGTTGCATCTTCTGGGGCGGCATCCAACCGTCCATCCCCGACTAGCGCAGTGGGCTCCGAGCTGATGGTCAAAGCGGACACCTGAGCGACGCTCTGGGCGTTGTCCGGCGGCAGAGCTAAATCATGCCCATCGTGACAGTGCGGCGCGCCCGGTTGTGGCTCAAATCCGTCGAAGATCAAGTCCCCGCGGATGTCGGCCGTGTAGTTTAAGCTTCCAAATCTGACCTAATGGCCAGGGGCGTAGCTTTCGATCTGCTCCAGATGGCCAAACGAGTCGGCCCGCAGTGCGAAGCCACCGAATACGAAGATCTGTTCGGGGAAAAAAGTCTCATCCCGGACTGCATCGCGATTGACGAGCGAAGAAGCCATCGGGCCTAAAGGCAATGACACCGAGGAACTCTCAATGAAAGCACCAATGTCGGTGTCAAAACCGGCAGATCTCGGGTAGGGGTCCCGAACTGTGCTTCTAGGCAGATTGTAACAGGAGACAAGGGACACGATGTTTTTACCCAGGTTCGGGCCCTCACGGTGGAGGTAAAACCCTACTCCTACTTGATTGATATTGATGATATGGGTAGTACAAGAGTAGATCTACCACGAGATCAGAGAGGCTAAACCCTAGAAGCTAGCCTATGGTATGATTGTTGTACGTCTTATGGACTAAAACTCTCCAGTTTATATAGACACCGGAGAGGGCTAGGGTTACACAGAGTCGGTTACAATGGGAGATCTTCATATCGTATCGCCAAGCTTGCCTTCCACGCCAAGGAAATTCCCATCCGGACACGGGACGGAGTCTTCAATCTTGTATCTTCATAGTCCGGGAGTCCGGCCAAAGGTCTTAGTCCGGCCATCCGGACACCCCCTAATCCAGGACTCCCTCAGTTGCCATCGACGATAAAAAGATGGGGTTTATATCATATTGCTTGAGTTTATCCCTCTACATCATATCATCTTGCCTAATGCGTTATTCTGTTCTTATGAACTTAATACTCTAGATGCATGCTGGATAGCGGTCGATGTGTGGAGTAATAGTAGTAGATGCAGAATCGTTTTGATCTACTTGTCGCAGACGTGATGACTATATACATGATCATGCCTAGATATTCTCATAACTATGCACTTTCCTATCAATTGCTCAACAGTAATTCGTTCACCCACCATAATACTTATGCTATCTTGAGAGAAGCCACTAGTGAAACCTATACCCCCGGGTCTATTTTCCATCATATAAGTTTCCGGTCTATTTTTTTTGCAATCTTTACTTTCCAATTTATATCATAAAAATACCAAAAATATTTATCTTATTATCTCTATCAGATCTCACTTTTGCAAGTGACCGTGAAGGGATTGACAACCCCTTTATCGTGTTGGTTGCAAGGTTCTTATTCGTTTGTGCAGGTAACAGGGATTTGAGTGTAGCCTCCTACTGGATTGATACCTTGGTTCTCAAAAACTGAGGGAAATACTTACGCTACTTTGCTGCATCACCCTTTCCTCTTCAAGGGAAAACCAACACATGCTCAAGAGGTAGCACGCCGAGACCTGGACATGCCCATGCAGAGGACGCCTAAACACCACCGAAGTCCCTCTACTTCTCAAGGTGCACAATGTTGGTGATGTAGGGTACCACCGCCCGCAGAGCCCACTCCCGGTCTACGGGAGCCAGCTCGTCAAAGACCGCGTCCAATGGCACGAATGGATTCCGCAGACGGAGCTTGGAGAGGATTCGCCCGGCAACGGCGACGGCAGCCTGCAAGCCCTCCTTGTCCAGCTCCGCCCGACCATCGTGCAGAGATGACTCGGCTCCTTGGAGATATAGGTGAAGGAGACCTGGTCAGGAAGCCACAGCTCATTGAAGTCGACGGGGTGGTCAAACGAGTTTAGCCCCATGCGAGGCATGGTCGTGCTAGCACAACGGTAGGCATCGCGCAGCCGCAACTCGTGCATGGCAACATGGTCCACCAAGTGGCTGAGGCGATCCTGGACCTCGTCACGATCAGCCCGCTCACGCTCCAGCCGGCTCGCCTGACTGTCTCTCATATCTCCCGCTTTCTGTAGCAATGCCGCCGACGCCTCGAACATCTTTGTGGTGGACGCTTGCCACTTATGAAGCTCCGTGAACTCCCGCACATAAAGGAGGAGCATGTCACTCCTCTCCTCCTTGAGCTCACGGAGCTCCACGTCCTTGGCCCTGAGCTCCGCATCCTTGGCCTAGAGCTCCTGTGTCAGGCGCCTCACCTCAGACTCCATGATCTGGTGCGCCACCATGGAACCAAGTAGAAGCAATGGGGAGAGCAAGCAAAGGGGGCGAAATGGCTGAAAGGTAATGCAATCTACGGGAAGGCGGAGGGAGCCAGCCGAGGAGTGGGGTGAATCTTTTGGTTTTCACCATGGGAAAACACCAGTTGACGACTTTTCACATCAGGGGAGCAGTGGGTTTTACAGGCGGAGACATCATGACTAATAGCTACCGCGCATGCTCCCGTCAATCAAAAAACAATCTTGCCATGCCTGCCTCACCCAAAGACCAGAGCAACGTCACGGTGGATATTTAAATTTACCTACCAGCAAGGATATAAAAAAAGGGGTGAAAAAACAAATGTGGTAGCGGCCTAGCTAATCGGTCGCAGCCCAACTAGCTAGCCACCCGCGCTTCACTTAGCGGAAAGGTGGTGTTTCGTGATTTGACGACTGATTTAGTTGCTTCAGCGATACGATCAAGGAGGACCCAGAAAACGTGCGGTAGGGCATCCCACGTGTCGGCAAGGAAGAAAATATGCATGCACCACCCGGGAGGACCCCGAAACCGCACGGTAGGGTGTGCCAGGCACGGAGGAAAATGTTCGTGTAAAAATATACAGTATCAGACGTACTACCTATGGTTCGACCTCGGGACCTAGCCAATTGGTCAAAAACGCCCCATTAGCCACACACCTTAATCATGCTAACGTGGCACGGAGCATAGGTGTGGTTATCTCCGTCTTGACCAGCCACAGTGTCTCTTGTTCTAGTTAATTCTTCTATTTTCCAAGGTTTTTTTAGTTATAATAACACCACTGCAAGCTCGCGCCGCTCTTCGTGTGTGCCCGTTCATCTAAAGGAGATGATGGAGAGGAGAGAGAGATCATAGACATGGGACCCACCAGTAAGTGAGTCAACGGTCAAGCACGTGTTGACGAGCCACTCCCTCTACTCTACTCAACGTAATACTGTACAAAATCAAGTTATGGGACAAAGCCAATAAATGTTGTTGTTTCAGGCTATCGACTTACGCTTTGTAGTCCAGGTTGCCAGTTCGAATCTCATCTTTCAGATTTGTTAGTTTTTGGTCCAAATTTGATCAATGACAAGTGGAACCCCCATGTGTTGTTCCGATATTTCAGTGTAGGATGGTTTTTTTACACGAATACTTTGCACGGTTAGACAAAGTAATGACACAAGTTACACTTATTTTGCAAGTTTAGGAACAAAAATGACAGCGGCATAGAATATCACATCAACCCTGCAGCTTAGATGCTATAGTGATATGAGTTTTTACGTTGTTGGAACTGAGATCCAATGGCTTGGGAGTAGTCTTTGTAATTATGTGCAATTTCCAAACTCTCCAAGGTTTTTTTGCAAATAAAAATGCAGACCATGTGTGTGCTGCTGCATCTTGGATCCAACGGCTCCTAGTTGCTCATATTAGGTGCTCCCCGTAGCTTAATTAGCCGCTAGGATGATACGAGCATCTAGGTAGTATGATCTGTGACCAGATGCCACATGCGTAGTACTTGTACTTTCTGTGCAATTCCAAACTTTCTCGGGCGTGTATTGCAAAAACATTGAAACCTCCTATTGTGAGCCGTTAGATCCTCGGGAACTCGTATCACCATAGAATCTACGATGTGGGAGCACCTCATATTCTCCCGTGCGAGAAAACATCAGGTGTTCTCGCAGCTTGAATGCTACGATGATACGAGCTTCGAGGTCGTTCAATCTGAGATCCTATGGCATCTAAGCAGTCTTTGTGCTTATAAGCAGTGGACGAACTCTTTGGGGGCTTTCCTGCAAAAAAAACATTTGAACCACCAAGGATTTGTTAGATCACATATCCAACGGCTCCGAAGAGCTTGTATCACCAAAGCATCTAAGGTGTGGTAGCACATGATATTCTTACATACAAGAGAATATGAGGTACGCCTTCATCTTAGGTGCTACGGCGATACGAGCTTCAAGGTCGTTGGATATGGGATCCAAGGGCATCTGAGTAGTTTTTGTACAAATTTTGTGCAATTCTCAAACTCATTAAGGTTTCCCATAAAAATGTGAAGACATCCTGTGAGCTGCTATATCTCAAATCTACAAGCTCCAAGCAACTCGTATCAGCATATAGGATCTAAGGTGTGGGGGCACATGATATTCTTCCGTGGAGGGGGGGGGGGTGCACAACCAATCGCTGTTTGGGAGGGTGGGGAAAATATAATGTTCAAAAAATATAATCTAAACAATCCTAAATAGAGCTCCACAATTTTATCTAAGGTCGAGGGATTAACCCCCGACAATCGACATAGCTCTGCCTAAACACAACATTTCCATGTATGTAGTACTAGACTTAATATTCACGTTTCTGTTTCCTGTTCCTTCTAAATATTGAATTGAATACCATGCATGTTTTACATTTTACTCCCTTCGTTCCTAAATATTAGTCTTTTTAGAGATTTCAAATGGACTGCAACATAAGGATGTATATCGACATATTTTAGAGTATAGATTCACTCATTTATCTCCGCATGTAGTCACTTGTTGAAATCTCTAAAAGACAAATATTTAGGAATAGAGGGAGTATTTTTGAATTCAGTCATACATGCATGGTTTGGAAAAATAGATGCACTATACTTACTGGATTGTTGTTGATTCCTGTGTGTGTGTGTGTGTGTGTGTGTGTGTGTGTGTGTGTGTCGTCATATGCTTGATACATACAAACTTTTCTCACCACCAAACCATTCATCTTTTAAATTTGAATTTGCAAAGAAAAACTTACTAGGGATACCACGAAATGTGAAATCCACGTTGAGATCACTATATCACAAACTCACTCTAATCAAGAACTCGTCATAAATCAACTCCCACATTGAGATTACTATTTGCATGGAAAATACGGGCATTGTAATACATATAGATTCGTTCGGCAATTTAAAAGATTCCTTTCATATTATCGAATGGTAGGAGTAGCACCCAATGGCGTACCAGCCAGACCAGGGCTTGTGTTGATCCTTAAAAAGAATACCCGGGCTCGTGTCCTTCTGGTGGCGTGCATGGTACGCACATTAGCCAACCCCAACCAGTCGAGCCTCCGTGTTTCGAGTCGAAATATCTGGCGGCCAGAATTCCAGTCCTAGGAAATTCGCCTCATGTCCCCGGGCCATAATGACTAGCGATTAACAATGGAGGGATGCTTTAGTAACTAGACAACGTTACCTACCGTGCCGAGAACGGTTCAATTCCCTCGGTCGCCGGTACCCAAGGTGACCCATCAACTCGATTGCCTAGTACTAATAGGAGTACTTCACCAAGATGAGCACATAATTGAGCCACGTTTGCTCGTGCCTAGTACTTGGGTTAATATATCAGGCAATGCACTGGTACATAGGGATTATCCTTTTACTGTTCATATATAACTTGTCTGAAGTCTAACTAAGCAAAATGTTTGATCAAATCATTTAATAAGAAATATTAACATCTACAACTGTAAATATGTATCGCTTGAAAATTTATTGCATGACGCAGGTTATGATATTGTTTCGAATCGTGGATTTTAAATTTCAGAAAATCCAAAAGCGACCGGAAATTCATAAAACTGAGCATGGTCTTGTGATATGGCACAACTATGTTGTCGTATTATTATTTTTTGTTCAACTTGAGACAAGATGCTTATGAGAAGTTGCACAAATGAAGAGCCAAGGTATTTTGGAACAAACACCTACCACGTTAAGGCGAACGCTTTCACTATTCAAACCGTGGGCATTTACGTGCCGCCACGAGTCCTGCTTCTCATCGGTAGGCATCATCCGAGCAAGCGTGTGATTCCACGAGAGGCGTGCGAGCAGACCGCTATGCCGGCTGACCGGGAAGGCATGCGAGCAGGCCGCTGTGCAGGCTCACCGGGAGGTGAGCCCTTTGACCAGGCTTCGCCGCCCACCTTCATCTCAACTGCCCCCACTTTTAATGGCCTTGGCGCTGCAGTTTAAAATCATCCCAACACTACCCGGTATCACTACAATCTTCTCTCTTCATCTCTGATTCTCCTGTCGTCTACCTCCAACCATCCTGACCTAACCGTATGCCATGATGCATCACGATGGTCTGCCCTTCGTCTTCCAGTTTCCTAAGGAAGACACCGCCTTTGGGATGAGCTTGATCTGGCCTTGCGGGAAGACCCTGCGCCTGTCCCCGCTCCCGTCACCCCGACTGTGCCAGGGCACATCCCCATGGCATTGATGTGTTGGGAGCCGCACATTGTCGCCGAGCTTGATGCCACGGGGTTCCACGAGGTCCCTGCCGACTTTCACGCGCCCGTGCACCTGCCAGCGCATGCGCCTGCACGTGCACTGAGACGCACGCCCATGCCGGTGCCCATGAACACAAATGCCTCTGCCGCGCCGTTGCCAGCGCATGTCCCCACGCGGGTGCCAGTGCCCCCCTCAGCGGCATGGATGGCTGTCGTCGACCACTTCCTTGCACCAACGCCACTCGACTCCTCCCGCCAGTTGAATCGCTCCTGGAGTCTGAAGTCCAGAACATTCTAGCCTTCCTGGAGGCTAGGGCCAACATTTAGGAGTACGCCAACAACGGCTCAAGACGTCGCCGTCGCCGTCAGTTAGTGGCCCGATGACACACAGAGCATGGTAGAGGACCCACTTCCCATCGGAAGATACCCCCGTCGCCGCCGCGTAATCTAAATTTGCCATGAAAAATGTTCGGATTGGCAGGCTTAAAATCCGAATGTTTATCATTTCCATTTATTTTAGACCGATCATCATATGAATGTAAAGTCGGAGTCAGACTAAATGAAATTTATGGTTTGATCGATTGAATGTTCTACTAGAGCCATATCAAGTTAAATATAAAACGTCATCAATCCACATGTATTCCTTCTCATCGCAAACATTTCATATTAAATACCACATCAATTCCAAATATTTTCTTAGGAAAGTCAATTCCAAATACTTCTAGGGCGCGACCAGTTCCCTTGTTTGAGCACTAGGCAATACATCTATTTATGAACGCATTTAATTATTACAGAGTAGTAGATAAATATAAAGTACTAGATAACTTGTCCGTCACAGTCACTTTTGTTCCTAAACTTGTTACATGTATAATCTATATCTATACCATCTATACCAAAGGGGCAGATCCAATTAATCTCGGCCATCAAATCATGTCATTCCAACGACCTAGACTGCTTCAATGTTGAGCACTCAACACGCTTAGCGTGCAATTAATTTCATGCCAAAAATAGTGCTAATCACATAAGAACACAGAAATAATATCCTACTTAATATCCGCATGCACTTAATATACTTCCAAATTAACGTGCATCTCACTTACACATTGACTAGTACTACTAGTACATGAAACTGGTTCTATAACTTGTGAACGCGTCCAAATATGGTCAATGGCAACATCGCCCGCGAGTTCTTCGTGTTTGCCCGTGCGTCTAAACGTAGAAGGGGAGAAGAGAGAGAGAGAGAGCAGACATGGAACCCACCAGTAAGTGAAGACGAATAGTACATGCTAACGAGCCGGTCCCACTAATGTACTAAAAATAATATTAAAACATGTTATCCATTAAATAGGCTGTGGTAATATAAAAACATTATATCAACAAAGGCGGGGGGTACAACAAACATTGTTGTACTATGTTGCCTATTGGCGTGCGGCTTCAAAGCCTTGGTCGCATGTTCGATCCTCGTCCTTTTTAATTTTTAATTTATATATGGGTCCAAATTTGTTCCATGACAGGTGGGCCCCTCGGTGTGTAGTTTGTAGCACTTTAATTTGTGGGTCGAAATTTGTTCCATTACTGGTGGACTATCGTTGTGTAGTTTTGTAGCTTATTTGTAATAATTAAAGAGAACAATAAAGTTTTTTGCAAAAATACCATGGTGCGACATTGAAGGTGAGGAAGAACGTGCGAGAGTGCGATGACTGAGGTACATGGAAATCAATTGGGGGAGGTGCGGGGGTTGCAATGGTGTTTGGAGTAGTTGTGGGCCGAATGCTACAAAAATATAATCTAAACCCATCGAAATAAATGCCTTCACAAATTAATCCAAGCTTGGGGTCCCCTCACAATGTAAATAGCTCAGGCTCTGTGAGGAATGGAGAGGTAGCTTCAATGTGTGGAAGATACGGCATGAGAAAGTGAGGTCAACCGAGACACGGATAAATAGAGAGAGAAAGTGAGTGTGGTCCGGCATTCGTTGAAAAGATATATATGCTTTGGAGAGATATTGTCCGATTGAGCTTTTGGGAAGGGTGATGGCTGTAAGATAGAGCTTGAGAGATGATCCAGTCACAGACATGTAGATATATTTTTTGTGTGGGAGGAAGCAAGGTCAATTAATTACATATATAAAGGGAGAGAGATTGGGCGAGTGTGGGTTGTCGTGCGATCGAAAGAGTGACCTAGATAGACAATGTGCGTGAGAGAGTATACAATATGAATATGTCGAATTGGGATCAAACATGGAGATATATCGTTTGTGTCCGGAAACAGCAAGGTCAATCGAGACATACAGAGAGAGAGAGAGAGAGAGAGAGAGAGAGAGAGAGATTGAGCGAGCATGGCCCGCTATGAGGTCGAAATAGTGGGAGCGGTTTGGATGGACTGAACTAGATAGACAATCTGCGTGAGAGAGTATAGAGTGTGTCGATCGACGCCCAAACAGGGAGATATATCATTTGTGTGTGGAAGAAAGCTAGGTTAACCGAGACTTAGACAAAGAGAGCGAGATTGAGCGAGTGTGGCCCGCTGTGCGGAAGAAAGAGTGAGACAGTCTCGTGTAAGTGACCTAGATAGAGAACGTGCGTGCGTGTGCACGAGAGGGGACGTCTACATAGGAAATACATGTATCTAGCGAGAGAGGGTGGGAGGGAGAGAGAGAGAGAGAGAGAGCTCGGCATGGAGTGTAATGGCGGGTGTGTGAGGTAGCTACATTTTGTAATAGAGGGGAATGGGGGGTTGCATAGTTGAGAGAATTAGAGATCGAAACATGGAGAGAAAGAATGAACATGTGGTGGAAAACGATAGCTTCCTAAGGTGGTTAGGACAGGAAGATTGATCGATATAGGAAGTATGTAGCGTGTGTGCCGAGGGGACGTGGGGCTAAAAACAACATTTGAATGTAGATAGTATGAGACTTAATATCGATGTTTCAATTTAGTGTACATTGCAAGATTTGAAATGAGGACCATGCATATGGCTTCCGTAATAATTTTGAATTTGTACCATACTAGGTTTGGAAAAGTTGATATTTACTCAATTGTAGTGCTATTTTGTAGGTCATATGTTTGAATCCACACAAATTTTTCTCACTACCATGGTGTTCATCATATACATATGAATTTGTATTCAAAAAGTAGTGTGGATACCATGAAATGCGAAATCCACGGTAGAATTGGAGATCGCTATGTGACACACACTCTAATTCAAATAACTCCTCATTAATTAATTTATTGTATCTCATTTCGAATGACTAATTATTTGCAAGGAAAACACGGGCATGGTAATACATACATATTTGTTTGCAAATGGAATAAGATTCGTTTGCATTCTCAAATGTAGGCGCACCAGCCAGACCAGGGTCGTGTCATGGCGGTCGCATGTGTCGTACGGACGCTAGCACCCAGCCACCCAACCCCTCCCTCCCTCC
>NC_041385.1:364352757-364381763 GCF_002162155.2 Triticum dicoccoides
TTCCATGTTTCGGATTGAAATATCTGCCAGCCCCAATTCCAGCCCTGCAAAATCTCCCTTCTCCACTGTCCCCTTCCGCGCCCAGAGCGCTCAAATCCCTAATTCGCCGCCAACCTAAGCATAGTTTGAATCACCCCTCGTCTCATCTCTTTCCCCACCTCTGTGCCGGACGACGACGCGAAGACGATGGTCGTGCTTCACCACCACACCGAAGCTACCTCATCTATGCCCTCGTCCACCGCACCGGGTGGTCCACCGACAACATCGGCCGCTGCAACCGACGTGCCTCACAAATACCGACTTCCACCGCGTCAAGTGTGCTTCACCGATGCCATCTCCCACCTCACCGGGGCTACTTCACCAAGCACGTCGTTGCACCTCCGCCCCCCGAGGCCGCTGGGGCTTCACCAATGGTCTCATCCACCGCTTCGTAGCACTCCGCTGCCACTCAAGATCTGCATCCGTGTGCGGCCAGCCAACGCCAGAGCATCACCCTCAATGGCTCTAAAGTGACCCGCACTCTATCTAGTCGAGCATGCCCAAACGCCGGCCCGAACTAGGTATCCACATACCACTCCCTTGTGCGTTGTTCCGACGATGTTTGGATATCCTTTCACTGCTCTCTTAGCTTATACTCCTATGCAACTCTGACTTTAACTCTTATTTCTTTTGGAGATATCATCTGAAACAAGCAAAACCATTTTTAGCGAAGCATGATGACGCTACGGGATCTGGTACACATCCTGCACACCGGTATAACCTTGTAAGTACCTGTCCTCCGGTACAACAGTAAGGTCGATTCCTCTTATTTGATCAACTATTTGCCATGTCAAACATGCAGAGGGGGATGCAAGGAGCACAAGGCCTGCACATCCAAGCAAGTGGTAACATGGACTTGTACATGGAACATCCCAAGCGCAAGCACAACTGAAGTGAGCCTGTACAATGAGCTAGCATAAGTCCCTACATTTCATTTAATTCGTACTAGCCTGTATGTATGATTTGTGTGCAGTGGTGGATCCACGAATTCAAGTTACCAGGGGCGAAAATTTAACTTAAAAAATACGAAGGCACTAGCACTCTGGAAATCAACATAACTTGAGAAATGTGAAGCTACATGTACTTTGAAAACCAGCTTATGATCCAAAGTAGTTCCAGATTATAAAACACTAAATGATGTAAGCACCAAAAAACACAAAATTCAACATGGTGTACAAGGACTACTAACATGGTCTGTACCTGCTTGAATTATTCATTCTCTGGATGAAAATATCGAAGTGTAATTGCACCTATAACTAGTGCGCAAACTCGATATCAATATATTTATCCCGCACAAGTATACCAATAGTTTCAGACAACATATTAAATAAGTATTTATGCTACATTGTCATGATACGGGGACTTTCTGGTAGATGGCCTCGATGTTTCCTCAAGCCATGAAAATGTACTATAATTTGCTTGTCATCGATGCCTGCAAATCTCTATGTCTCTGTCAACATAGCAGATCATCATTAGACACTAAATCCTTCAATGGGAGCTTGCAAAATGCTTACATTAGATCCCTCATTAGACACTATATGTTCATCACTAGGAGCATGTAAAATATTTGCATCAAATCCTTCGTTAGCAGTCTATTCATTAGACCCTTCAGGCTCAAGAACAACATGAGCTTGTATGTTTGCACCGGAAACTTGATTAGATACATCAGGTTCAGTCAGTTTAGTATTGATTGGGGGAGTTATATAATAAGCAGAAATTGGTTTCATTTTCTCATAGATTCCCTATATACAAGCAATTTTACAACACCGTTAGGTTTAACTATTGGCCAGAAATTGAATAGTTGAATTAGATATAATCAGGGATGTGATGTACCTTCTCGTTGCGCATGCTTATCTTGCAAGCTACGACTGTCCGTTTACGCAAGCTCGATGCCATGCCCGTGGTGCCGCCGCTGCCTCCCACGCAGGCTACACCCAGGGTTGGATCTTCATCTTCTTGTCCTTCCATTCACTTGAAGCCCGGCGACCGGCATCCAACAAGGGCGCCAGGAAGTTATGTGTCGGTCTGTCCAGTGGTGCCTAGGTTAGGAGCAAACCAGACTGGAGGCTGGAGCGAACGAATTGGGAATTTTCCTGCTGTCGATCGATATGGGAGGCGCTCGTTTGGGCCATAGGGCCTGCCTTGCACTTACGTTATTGTCCCATCCAAATTGAAACGTTTTCTCCATTTTTGACATTGCCTACTCGTGCATTGGGAACAACAAAACTAGCCTGGGCCAACCTGGATTACTCAAACTAGGTGCACACTTTCTAGCCACCCGAGGCGGCCGCCCATACCAGCCCCTACGATGGTGTCGCCCCATTTTTGCGTGTATGATTGGGTTAGTGAAAAATATTCTAGTGGCACTTTTGATTTACCCATAGAATGGTTGAATTGCTTGTTTCTATGAACTGAGTTCGCCAATAATGTGAAGGATGCCAGTCTTTTCATCCTATTGTAGATTGCTTAGATCTTGATATGCCAAATGTAATTGCATGAAATATACAGTAAAATCCAGTGTGATGTGTGTGGCTACAACTAGTCTGACAACCTGTCCTCTTATAATATATCAAGGATGCACCATCTTATCAGATTAACCATTCGACTTACCAGTGCAGTGTGGGAAGAAAGAAGTATTGGGACTACGTATCCAAGCAATTGATGACATGTACTCCTTCGTAGAACATTGTAAGCGAAAAAGAAGTTGCAGTGTGCCTGTACGAAGAGCTAGCGTAAGTTCAGTTACCTGCTTCTTGGAATTTTAGTTAGCCACTTATTGCAAAATTATTCAATTATGTTGCTTGGCTTAATTTAGCTGATTACGTAATGCCATAGCCTGTTAATCCTATTATAGACTGCGCCTATCTATGTGTTTGATACTTACTATTAAGAATTACTTGTTTGCCTGAACTTAAATAGCTACTTAAGCACGTAGATAGCTAGTCATATGTACTAAGGTGCAACAGAATTCGCGTGTAATTTATGTTCTGAGACCCTGTTTGTTTAAATGGTTTGTTGTTATCACTTGAAGCACTACTAATGTTTGTATGTTCATAGATAGACAATTGTCAGGTTTATATGAGGGACACCATCTTTTTAACTTATATATATATATATATCTTTTCCTAATAATAAAGCACGGATTGACTCCGTGGGTTCACTGTCACAATACGCTTCTTCCCGTGATTTTACGCTTTCAGTTTGAATTTGTATTTGAATTAAATTTAAAAAAAGGGAAAAAAGTGGTGGGCACTGGGATTTGATCCCTGGTCTACCGTGTTTATGACAACATAGCAGACCAATCCGGCTAGGCTCACAAGTGCGCTAATATAGTCATCTGGCCTTTTAAGAATATAAGATGAGGCGTAGATGGGCTGAGGCAATGAGCACGGGCGCGCTGGGCTGGGCCGACTACTGCGGCCCATTGGACGGACAAGGGGAGTAGGCTGGAGGCTGTTTTTCATAAATAGTCCCACGTTGCTATTTTACATAAATATTTACCAGTTTATATACGTTCTTAGGTTGTCAAGCATCAAGGAGCTGCTTCGGAAATTAAGCAAAGAATATGGCATGAATAATATTTGTCCTTGACGGAACAAATGAGGGGCAGAGCAATAGGAGAGAGAGGAAGGAAATAGACATTGCATATGAGAAATAAAAAAGGAAAGAGAGGAAGGAAATAGAGAGAGGAATGAAATAGACATTGCATATGAGAAATAAAAAAGAAAGGAGAAAGGAAAGAGAGGAAGGAAATAAACTTCAATTATTTGAAGCCAGAAAGAAAGGAAATAGACATCGCATGAGAAATAAAGAAGGAAGGAGAAAGGAAAGAGAGAGGAAGGCAATAGACGGTAATTATTATGGATGCCATATTAATTGCAGGAGTAATTAATAAGCCGACAAATGGGATTCGTCACATGAATGATATAAGGAAAGAAAAGAAATAAAATAGACACTAATTGCATTAGAAATAAAGAAGGAAGGAGAAAGGAAAGATAGTGGAAGTTATGCAATTACAGATTTTTAAAGGACGTGGGGCCTCATTCATATCTTATCTTACAAATAAAGATGAAGTGACATTCTTTTCCTGCATGATCCTCACTAATTCAAGCCATATTTTTCTTTTGTTGCAACAGACAATCTGACTTTTCCTTGCACTTATAATCTTTACTAAGATTGCACCAAGTTTATAACACATTGAACATTATTTTGCGCATACAGTCGTCACTAAATTCATGTCAACTGTTTCTACCGTTGTAACTCATGGGAATATAGACATTGCATGAGAAATAAAGAAGGAAGGGGAAACGAAAGAGAAAGGAAGGCAATGGACGGTGATTATTGTGGACGCCATACTAATCGCAGGAGTAATTAATAGGCCGACAAATGGGATTCGTCACATGGATGATATAAGGAAAGAAAAAGAAATAAAATAGACACTAATTGCATGAGAAATAAAGAAGGAAGGAGAAAGGAAAGAGAGGGGAAGTAAATATACGGTAATTACAGATTTTTTTGAAGGACGTGGGCCCTCATTCATATCTTATCTTATGAATAAAGATGAAGTGCCATTCTTTTCCTACATGATCCTCACTAATTCAAGCCATTTTTCTTCTTTCGTTGCAACAGACAACCTGGCATTTTTTCCTTGCACTTATAATCCTTACTAAGCTTGCACCAAATTTATAACACATTGAACATTATGTTTGCACATACAGTCCTTAGTAAATTTATGTCAATTGTTTCTACCATTGTAACTCACGGGCATATATACTATTTTTTATAAAAATGGAGGTATAATATTATTGGTCCTCCCATTTCATATGTCCATGGCCTTTCTTCATACTAAGCTAGGCTATTCCCAATCATTTATCCTGGGCCACTTGGCCCCTACCCTGTTCACCAGCGCAACATTTCATCAATAAAAAATAGTGCCCTCCCAACCTGTCCATGGGACCCGGCCCAACAAATCAAGCCCACCATCCCGTTTAGGAGATGAGCAAAAGTAGTTTTTTTGCTAATCAAACTCGCAACCTCCACTATTTTTGGTGTTGATCGTGTTATCCGCAAAAAAGGTGTTGATCATTTTCAACTAAAGTTGAATTTGGTGGTTGTTTGTGTCCTTCACGGACTGGTACTAAACTACTACGATGTAAAATCCGGATCACACAAACACAAGGCGCAAGCATTAGATTATGTAGATTTGACCGGGATCTCAAACGTGACCATTCGCTTATCTGTCCATGCAGGCAATGCAATTCTTTATTAGTTCCAAGTTTAGGTGGAACGTTTGGCGTGTAGTGGACATCGTGACCGACAATGATGACAAAAAAAATAAGAGGCAACAGGGATGGGGGCGCTAGGGGTGATAATTTGTTTCTCCCGTTGCAACGCACGGGCATTTTTGCTATGTGTGTGTGTGTGTGTGTGTTGGAATCTTTTTTCTTACATCAAAGAAATTTACAGATGTCTGTGTTGCCGGTAAATGGTACCGACTTGTTACTTTAATATGTTGCCAAGAACTTGTTAGTTTTACTAGTTCATGTGTAATTAAACACGTTGCCAAAACTAGTTAGTTTTACTAGTTTGATGTTAGTTTCTTATAGCTCTTGCAACACTTTATTTATGATTGCTAACATTCAAGTTTGCAGGATCCGACTCAAACTCTGTTGGCACAACAGGTATGTTTTCAGAAACTTCCTTGTTTACCTGGTTTGCTGCTGTAACTTGTTGTTGTAATCATCTTACCAACTTCAAGTTTTCAGGATCTAATTGGAAGTCCAATTGCATAGCAGGTATATTTTCAAAAATATATTTGTGTAACAGGTTTGCTGCTGTAACTTGTTGCTCTAATCAAGTTACTGACTACTCAACTTTTCAGGATCCAAGAGAAACTCCAATGCCACAACAGGTTCCTTTTGCAAAACTTATTTCTTTAACTGCTTTGTTGCTGCAACCGGTTGCTCTAATCACGTTACTGGCTACTCAACTTTTCAGGATCCAAGAGAAACTCTAATGCCACAACAGGTACCTTTTGCAAAACTTGTTTGTTTAACTGCTTTGCTCCTGCAACCGGTTACAATGATGTTAATAACTACTTTTTAGCATCCAATTGAAACTCTTTAATTCCTTGTTTGTTTAACTGGTTTGCTATTATAACTCCCAGTTGAGATGTTTTACTAACTTCAACTTTTCGGAATCCAATTAGAAGTTTAATGGCAAAACAGGTTAGCCCAAGATCAAAGAGAGAGGTCCCCATGGACGTTGTATCACCCCACAGCAGTGGTGCCGACCCAATCGTGCATCATGAATTGCCAACTGTTGATGCTCTAGAGGCTAAACTATTCGTAGAAAGAGATTCTACTTCTGCACTTAGAGATGAAGTTGACATGGTGAGGAAGCAAACAACACAATCACAAGCAGTACGTAAGACAACCATAAAATATTTGGTGGATTTCAAAACGAAGCAAGCTGAGACTGATTGCATTGTTAAGGTTCTGAAGGAAAAAAGGAAATTAAATTCCCACTTGGTAAATCGTCGGTGAAATGTTTTTTCCATTGTTAAATAACCTTTGTGTTGTTTGTTCATGTAATCGATCAAACCATTTGTTGTAGAGATCATGTAATAATGTTTTCCTGTTTTTTGGGGTTGTAATTTTTTTGGGCACAAGTTTGTATTAATTGATAAGACTGTGAGACATTTCATTTTGATTGTTGTGCCAGACCTAAAATTTGCCAATCGGGCTGAATGTGCATTCAGCAATAATAGTAGTATAAATGGTCCTTAAGTGGCACGCATCTGAAAGGGCCAAGATGTTGTACTAGCTTCGCTAAAAAAGGATGCTCTTCTAGCTAAAAAAGTACAGCAGCCTCGCTTATGTATGTTAGTTGATATTATTGATCCATATACTCTACAAGTGTTTATATGTCTGTTAGTTTTGTACATTATTGGTTGATTGACTCGTTATTTTGAATCTTGAGACATCGCTTGTGTACATATCTTAATGGGAGTACACATTATGCTGCGTGGGACACTTGAGTTGGACATAAAGTGGTTTCAATATTTGAATTCACCTTAAACTGGATTCTAGCTTCTGAATTCGAGTATTGGCATTTGTAAATCATATTCATATATGACAGTGGAATACATCTTTGTCGTGCTTTTGAAGATATATAAAAACGCATAGAATGATTTATAAAGTTTCGTATAGGAATACAAAATGGATTCGAATTTAGTTGCCAGGGTAAACGTGGATGCTTATTGTCAAAAATTGGAAAGAAGCAACAAAATGTCCACTCCCACGTCGGCTGCCCGAAGCCAGTGTTTAGGAGATGGAAATTACTGTCTACCCCTTACACAGACAATCCATCGACCCAATTTCCACTGCTCTAAGTAGGGGCAGGTTAGTAACTTCAACTAGACGTGACACAACCGCCTCTGAGCCCATTCTGACACGGTGGGCGTCGAACATGGGCGGCAAAACACATTTGACTCAAGCTCATCCGAAAGACGTCTGTCTGTCCCTCCATTTCCCCATTCATACATGGTGGGCGGCAACAAACTCAACTCTTCCGAAATCGATGTAGGCAAATATTTTCAATAGGGGCAGGTTCGTAACTTCACTCAGACGTGACACAGCCGCCCTACCTGTCAGCCTCGTTCATACATCATGGGCTCCAACCATGGGCGCCAAAACACCCTCTCCTCGCCCGAAATCGCTCTGGGCAAATATTGGGGAGTTGCGAGATTACCATCCTATCCCAACCGACGAGACATACAAATTTTAAACGGGGGCTAAGTTCATAACATTCCCATATTTCAGACAGGCGCATCCCAAAAACATGGTTCCCCATACCTCTCCCTCCATTTTCCCATTCATACACCGTCTGCGCTACAACACCATCCCCACACCAGCCTCCTCCGTCCGCCACCCCATCCATCACCGTCGTCCTCCACCACATCCATTGCCACCGTCCTCCACCATGACGGAGCGCCTACCAAGACCACGTCGTCCATGGCTAGAGATGGACATTTCTCTTCCACGACGACGGACCAGGAACCTTGCGTCGCGTCCCCCCGCTTCATCGGCGCTGTCATCCTCTTTTCCGGGGCCGCTCACATGACCTTCTCGTCCACCGCAATAGGACTTATCCCCCGATGCACCCATCTACCATCGCAGACCTGCTTCAACGCCACTGACAGCCATCGCATCCCCGATGCCTACACAGCGCCGCAAGAGAGGTGGTACTTCATATCTTCTCAACTTTTTGATCTCAACCAGAAAATAGATCGTAACTTGGTTACTATACTTTCTTATCAGCTCTTACAAGTTAGTTCTTAGTTCGAGTCAAACAATGGATGGTAAATAGCATTTCTGCCGCTTGCAGCTTTAAATCTGCCATGGCACAGTAATAATAGGGTTTAATTGATCATGCTTAGGGTTTAATTGATCATGTTGGTTCCGTGGTGGTTTCTTTAATAAAAATCAGAGGGGAAACCCTCTTTTGCTAAAAAATGCTTAAGGTCCCCCCCTTTATGATCACTATACGATCAGCATACGTGCTTCGTATAATAATCGCACTACTCCACCCATCAAGCTAAACAAGCTTAGTTGTTCAAATACGAATCTGATAATATTAAAATAGAGTTGTTTAATTGGTTAGTTAAATGTTCCTAATTTACTTTCGAAAATGCATGTACGCCGCTCGGGTGTGTATCTACAGGGTGGCCGCGGTGGGCCGTGGCCCACCCTAGGATTTTGGGTAGGCCCAGGCCCCGATTCCTCTCTGTTCTGCTGCACTTCCGATCTCTACTCGGCCCCAACTGCCTACCTCCCCGTGGACTTGTCGTCCCTGAACGGTATGGCTCTAGGAGGAGAAGCCGAACTAACAAGAGGTGAGGAGCTGCTCGCCCAACAGCGTCACCGTGCCTACCTTCCCAGTCCGTTTAGGGCTCAGGCGTGCAACAACCACTAAGCCAACCCAATTTATCCTGAGATACGTCCTCAACACTCAGTGGCCACTCCTCATCACGCATTTTCTAATAGATTCATTACTCATTAGGCAGGACTGTCATTGGGGTTTGTTGTGTACTGAGTGCTACCTACACTTAATGGTTCAGATGTATTTCAGTAATCGTTAGTACCTGTAAAGTTCACAAGGTTTCAAAATTCCGACCCTAGGAACAGACACTAGTCATTTTGGATTGTTGGTCATAGTGACATTGACCCATATTACTACCAGAGGCCAGGTTTATTTACAATTTTACTTGTCTTTCTTACTCATTCGATATGATATCCAATTATTCACGTCGATTAGTTGCAAATAATAAGTGTTAAACCAACTGCTTGATTCAGATTTTGGACGGTCTCTTATTGCAGTTACAATTCTGCATACTTGTCCTAGTAGGCTCACAAGTAATGATTGATTCATTACATCTATGCTTGCCTTGTCATATTTGTTGTCAATATTCTTTTAGGGTGGATCACCCTGTTTCAAAATATTGGAATCGCAGACATGAGTGAATAGTATTTCTCTCTGTGATCTCTTCCATCATGTGTGGGCAACAAACACTGCATTGTATAGAAAGAAAGTGTCATTTCCACCTTTTACATAGAATAGGATCTTTTACATGGAATACAATCTGCCTACTTGCTTTGTGTCGCACTACCAGCACTCGACCCTTGAAGCTAAACATTATGCCACTCATAATTCCTTAGTTTATTTGTTCAAATACGAATTTGATATGATTCTAATGTTCCTACTTCAACTTGAAATGTGTGTCTGCCTGTTATAGAGACATAAGAGGTTTGTATTTTTGTGTGTGGTCTGGTCAGCACTGTTGGGGAGTGAACTTTGCATATGCAGGGGTTTATAGGGAGACACTCTTCGAGTTGAATCCGCAATGCATTCCATAGATAATCTGACTACTTTTTATGTTTTCATGAATCTCAGATACTAAACAGCATCATAATGATTATGAGCCTGCGTGCATGAAAACAATAAGCAGGAACAATGCCATGGCTGTCAAACTTGGCATTAAGGGACTGAAATCAAATCTGGATACAATGCAATGCAAACACTCTCCACCTACACATTCATGCTCAGAATATGATCCTAACAGTGATTCTGAGCTAGAGGGAGACCTAAGTCAATGTAGCTCCCTAGTGGAGGAGTCAAACGCAAATGCTCTATGTTATTCACCCATCAAGGTGCTTGCTCTAACTTTCCAAGGTTATATTGGTCACACATATCTTGCAACTAATGCTTTGCATTTCTTCTACTTTGTTGCACTGCTATTAGCTTAGCTTACACATTGTGTATGTGAATACGCCCTGCCTATCCATTTTCATTACATATTCCATCTGTCATCATACCATATTTACCCATTCAAATGATGTTCTTGTGTATCAGACGTTCAAAATGAAGAGGGCAATTGCTGATCGCGGAGGAGCACGAACAAAGTATTTGGAAAAGGTAGTGACACCTGATAAATCAAATAGCCCTTTAGGTGTAGTTACAATATCACCAGACCCAGAAAACACAGCCACAACTATAGCAGACTCTAGCCCTAGTACACTGGCCATCTCTGATGCCCCAACTCAGCAAACCCCAACTGTCGCAAACAATATGATGATGCCAATTGACATAGCACCACCTCTATGACCAAAACCCCCATTCCAGCAAATAGTACACCAAATCCAGTTGCAAATCCCTTTTAGAACAAGAGAGAGCCCCAATTGCAGCAAATAGGACTCCTATTCCACTTCTTCCCAGTTTACAAGATGAAGCTTATATTGTTGTCAGGAACTTTCTGTGCATATTTCCTTCATGGAAAGATTATACCACAGACAAAGAACAATTTCCAATCTTCCTCCGCAACTTAAGCGTAAATAATGTACTAATGTTATTCATGTTAATTACTGCATATGTTTCTGCTGACAGAAGACACAAGATTTCATTCTTTTAAATAGGCAAGGACCAAACTGGATTGTCAAGACGAGCAAGGGTTGGTTTCACTTTTCAAGCACTCGTTGATGAAGTATCGTTCCTACCTCAGGCAAGCGCACTTTGATGGCAAGCCTCTAAACAAAGTTTCTGTAAAGTCTCTGGTGCTACATTTATCAGACAGTGACCGGAATAATCTTGTTACACATTGGTCTCATCTGTAGCGTAAGGTACTGTCTATGATATCACATCACAATTTGAACTATATTTCTGCATGTGCCTTAACTTTCACTTGTATGAAAACTATTTGTAGAAGAACATTCATTCTCAAGGGACCACAGAATCTCACAACTATACTGCACACTGCATTGCTCTTGTGAGTACCTCTTGCCCTCTATGACCATACTTACTTTCATAGCTGGTTGATTATGTAGCATCACTGGTACATGTTAGCCTTGTTATCGTCCATTTGGTGGACATTATAAGATCTATATGGATTCTTACATAAATCTAGAATCAACCCAATGCTTTTGAAGAGGTTTAGCTCTGCAGTCCTCTTGTAAGGACTGAATGTCGTCTATCATTATACTTACATTAATAGCTACTCCCTCCATCCCATAATATAAGAACGTTTTGTACAGTACACCAGTGTTCAAAACACTTATATTATGGGAAGAGGGATTGGTTCATTGTGTATCATTCTGCATCTTATCTCCCTCGCCCACCATTTACTAAAAAGAATATATTAGATTTATAGTTAATCTTACCAAAAAAGTTGAATACACAGACAATGCCAGTGCAGAAGTATAGCCCATTGCTCTTGTCAATACATTTTCTCATCTGACTCTTGTACTTCCAGGGATTGGTAGTTGTGTAGCATCAATCTGCATCTTATCTTCATTATCCTCTATTCCTTCCAGTATTATCGCATCTATAATTACTCTCTACAAAATGTAGAGTACAGGCAATGCTTATGAAGAAGATTCTGTGCTGAAATTCTTGAGTTATCCTTCCCTTGACATGGAGAAGGGCATTATAAAGCCAGTGTTAACTGTTAATGTAAGTCAGTCCTTCTAAAGGCTCTCTCCTCAACTGCTATTTAATTTGCTCATACTCCCTATCGTTAACTATTGTTTAGTTTGTTGTTTCTATCAAAATGCATGTTCACAACAACCGTAAGTTCCAAGATTTACTTGTAAAACCAAATTCTTTATTCATACCATGCACATTACTCAATACTCCCTATATGTATGCCTGTTTTTGTGGATCTATAATCCATTGTGTGGTGAAGCAGCCCATGTTTGCACCTTGTCATCTCCTGTTTTATCTTACATATGTGGCTGATGGTATGAACAACATGACATGCACATTAACAAAAATAGATACAATTATTGTTTTTGCCCTTCATCTATGCTTGTTATGTTGACATGGTAATCTAGTAGTGTGGTGAAGCTCCCCGCATTATGAACAATGCCAAATTATGCTATTCATATCTTCAACTTTCTCTTTATTTTCTAATTTGAAATTGTATGAAATTAACAACATAGTTATCATCTTTGTTTATACACGTGCAAAAGCTGTCATCTCTCTTCTTGCTTCAGGCTGAGATGCCTGATGGCATGCACAAGTCTGCTGAAGGTTGTGAGACAAACCCAACATATATTGCAACAAAGAAGGCAAAACATCTTGAAGATAGCGAGACAACCCTAAAGTCTTGTCTTGATGCAGTCTTCAAGTTACTTGAGACTAGTAGTCAGACAAGCTCACAGAATTCGCTGTCTTAATCAGTTAGACTTCTTCAGTCCCAAGTTCTAGTAGAAAGGCATTCTACAACTCAACTTCGACTTGAAGTCCTATCTCTAAGAAAGATTGGGGAGAACACCAATGAGAACCTCATTGCTAAACAACTACACCTGGAAGCTATGAGCGACATGCTAGGCCGGTCTCACAGCCTTGCTCAGTAGCTTGCACAGTAGTTCCCGCGCAAGCCTAACCTTTCTTGAACTGTCTCGGAAGTGGTCTTGGTTCAATATTATTTTGTTACGCTGCAATGGCGCCCAGTTTTTGTAATCTGCTTCTTCATTGCGCTTTATGACCACTGGTGGTGAACTTCGATGCCCGGTGGATGTAATATACCATAAATCCTTTATTGTATAGTGTATGTTTATTCTAAGTTACTATGCCATAATTTCCTTATTGTATAGAGTAGGTTTGTTCTTAATTCCTACTAGTTACTGCCATCATTCGCTATCTGAAAAAAAATGGAGAAAATCTGATGTAGTCGACCGGGCCAAAACATTCGCCTCTAACTAGCCTGCTTTTTAGCGGGCCACAATTGGGTCGGCCTGCAACTTTCTTTGGCCTGAAAGGCCATTGGGGCCTTCACACTTTGCGCGAGGCCCACAACTTACACGAGCCTATATTCGGCCCAAAGCTTAGTTGGGCCTTTAGTGGACCCAGTGCTTAGTTGGGCCCATGGAGCTTTGGTCCATTAACAGTTTGAATATTCAGCTGGCCTGTTACGGCACAGAAGGAACCATGGGCCTTTAGCAGGCCGAAATGCATGTTGGACCTCAATTTTCACTAGTCATCGACGGGCCTTCAGCAGGCTGAAATGTAGACCGGGCCTTTTTTGGCCTAGTTATATGATGTGCCATTACCAGGCCAAAACATATCCCGGGCCTTAGTTGGCCCACTGATATCAAGGGCCTTTAAGAGTCTGGAAGCTTAGTAGAGGCATCTACAGGCCGAATTATACGACAAGCCTTTAACAGGCCGCAAGTCACGTTGGGCTGAATTGTTGCCACCTTTATCACGGGCGGTTAGAGGGCCAGATGTCGCATCGGACCATATATGGCCCATCGGTAGCATGGGCCATTCCAGGCCAAAAAACACACCGGGCTGAAATGGGCCCATGTCTACATCGGGCCTCTAACAGGCCGTAATGTCACTGGGCCGTAATTGGGCCCAAATATTCGACAAACAATTAACTGGCCAGATCTGGCTTCGGGCCGTAAATGGGCCCTGTCTAAATAGGCCATTATTGGGCTGGCCCACTAGTACCTGAGTAAATACTATGGGCCTTTGACTGGGCCAGCCTTTTTAACCTATATAGGCCTCGGTTGGGCCCTGCCACGTGTCGACGTATCATACACATGTCTCCCCCATTGGACGGACGACATCTGGCCCACCAAGGAGCCTACATGCGTTTCCTCCAGCCAATGATGATTTTATACGTGGAAAATCCCCATTGGTCTGGGCTGTTAATGGGTTATCGGATCCAAACCAGAACCAGATAGCTTAACGGCGACCCATTATGGTGGATGCCATGTGTCGGCCACCCTTGACGAAAGCACTTCTATGACGCTCGATTTATCGTCATGGAAGTGGACACTTCCGTGATGATAATTTCGGTAATGTCATGGAACACTTCTACGATAGCACAGATATGACTATCTTGATTCTGTCACAAAATCGTGATGGATGTATATGCATGACAAAAAACGTGACCTACTGTGACAAACACGTATCATCACGGAAGTGTATTTTTTTATAGTGATGGCAACATTATTATGGCCCAAAGAATTTGTTATTCATTCTGATTCTGAATCTTTGAAAAATAATAGAAGTCCAGCAAAACTGAACCGTAGACATCCTAAATGGGTTGAATTCATTAGCACTTTCCCTTATGTCATTAAACACAAGAAGGGTAAAGAATATGTTATTGCTGATGCATTGTGTAGCGACCCGACCTCGGATGGTCAAGTCTCTGTGCTTAAGTGTCATCCCTGGATCAGTATGCTGACACACACAATACTCGAGGATTTATAACAAAGGTAAATCACATGTATAAAGTAACGTAAATACTATTACCTCAATCCAAATAGCGGAAGTAACAACAAGGTTGTGGATTCCCATCAACACCAATGGCAAAGTTGAGTGTAGAAATCGTAACCCTAACGTATCACTTACTCGTTGTAAAGAAGTCCTGCAACATAAGACGTTGCATCCACAAAGGGTCGGTACATTGAATGTACTGGCAAATTCACAGCATAGGATAATGATGAATAATAGCTATCACTACATGCATATATGGCTGGTGGAGGCTCTATGGTAAATAATTTTTGCAAAAGGCCAATTTTTCCCTACTACAAAGGAATATATTTTATTTAACTACAAAGTTTGTTGAAAACATTGAGAAGATAAACCCCCTCTAAATACCAATTAAAATTATCATTAATAACCCAACAAATTAATTTAGAGTGTTGAGATCACAACAATAATTCAAGAACCAGATACTCAAAATGTCCATAACAGGGGACACGGCTAACCATGATTAGTTTGTACACTCTGCAGAGGTTTGCGCACTTTTTCCCACAAGACTCGATCTCCTTTGTTGGATTCCTTGCACTACATGGTGTTTGAGAAACGGATGACCGAGACACAGTCTTTCAGAAGCTTTAGCACCTTACGATGGGTAGACAGTACCACCTACATCCCCTACATCTGCTAGTCTACCATTATAAGAGTTCACACGACTTAATCAACTATGCTAGAGCCCATAATAGCTTGTGGCTGCACACGGAAGTTTCTAGCATGAATAATCTTATGATCCCTTTGAGCCTGGGTGGCAGTCCATAGGATAATCACACGGAACCCTGGGATTCTCCCAAAAAACAGGCAATCACTGGGTTCCCCAGGTGCCTCAATCCACCCAGATGTGTATTAAATTTGCCACCTTAAGTTGAACCATTAAATAACAATCTCACATCTGTCATGGATTCACTCACCCAAACCACGCCTACGAGCATAGCATAGCAATAATAGCATAACGGAGAAGTAACTCCCAAGGTTTGATAATAAACAGGGCAATAGGTACTACCTCATCTACTTCCCAGAACCCACATGTTAATCAGATCCTAATCATGCAATTGTTTGAGGGCTCAAACTAATGCATAAAAACTGGGTATGAAAGGGATATGATCAAAGTGTGAACTTTCCTGTACTGTTGATGAAGATGATTCACACTCAACTCCTGATAGTTCTATTCGTCACACTCCGGTCAATCTATCGCGAGCAAGCAATTGCATACATAACCACTCATGCAAAAGATTCAAAGAGAAGATCTTGGAAAACTTTGAAAACAAACAATTTACTCTTGTAGCATAAAACAATTTCTAACAGTACCAAAATTAAGTGAATTTGGCCTTATCGGAAAGTTTAGGTCAAGAGCTTCGATTTGCAAAAAGAATCAACTCAAACGGAGTTATAAAACTCAAGTTATGAACAAAAGAAGTTTGAATATGAATCTGAATAAATTTCGAAAATTTGAAAATTTCAAAAAGTTGATGTGACAGGTTCACTGGATAGATGAAAACAAGACAAAACTATTGGCAATGGTTTCATTTAATTTGAATGAACGAGTAAAAGGTTATGGCTATTTGAAAAATCAGGGCCAAGCTGCTTTACGGAAGAAAACAGGCTATGGCTAAAAGAATTATAGTCCAAAAATGTAAATACAGGGACTAATTAATAAATCTAATTATTCTACCGTACTAGTATAGAATAATAAGCTACGGAATTAACTATATATAAAAATAATACGAAGAAAGATACCTTTATAAGGTACTGAAAACACGACTTCAGAGAGAGGAGACGACTTCCAGACTTTCCGCCGGAGAGGAGAAATATATATTTTTAGTGAATCTAGTTAAACCAAAATATTGATATAACTCGAATCGGATGATTTTTGGGGGCTCTATGGGTCTATATTTATAGGTGGAAAAGAGACCTGGAGGTCAAAGGCTAGGCAATGTGGGACTAAACGTAGACAAAATAGAAAGAAAAAAAGGAACCGCATGGGCTAAAAAGCAACGCGGGCCGACCGCGCGCGTACAGTGTGGGTTGCAGTTTTTTCGGCTAAAGAAGAAAAGAAAGAAAAAAAACTTGGAAGGATTATGGCTGGCTGGGCCTGGCCCATTTAGGAGAAAAAAATGATGGGGCGCCAGATGCTATTATGCAACACAAGTGGGCGACAGTTAGTTCCAGGCGAACGCGCAGTTTTTTTTATGAAAACAGGAAAGTAAAACTGAATAATGAAAATAAAGTAAAATTTTATATAGGCATATTATATATGCAAAAGGTTTAGAAAAAGATTTTCTACAACATGAACATTTTTCTAGCATCAAATAACATCCAAAAAAATTCAGATAAATCAAAGAGTGCTACTGGTCCAATAAAATCCAATAAAAACATTTTAAAAATACCAAAATTAATTCAAATTTATTTCTCTCCAATTTTTCTGATGTAGGGAATCATTTTACCCTAATTTTTGTATATTTTATTTTTGAAGAAAAATAATTGAATAAAACCCAAATAACTCCCAATTGAAAATAATTTCCAAAAGGACTTCAAATTGGATTTCTTTTAAACTCCCAACTCATATTTCTTATGTTTTGAAGTAGTCATTTTATATTCTCTCATGAAAATCATTGAGTTGCTTAAAGTTTCTAAATTTAAAAATATTTCCAAATGAAATTCAAATCTTTTCAAAACCCTTTTCATTTATTTAAATGGAAGAAGTCATGTCATCTTCTCTCCAGGGTTTTGTGATGAAAAGTATTTGAATTCACGAAGATCACGAATGCAAAAATGAAAGTTTGGGAAAGTCCTTTTATTCCCTCTCATTTAATTTTCAAAAAGTTTTGAATTTCACTCAATCAATCACACAACAATCAAACAAACAATCAGTCTATCTATTTATTATAACATTCCAAAATTTAGAATTTTGGGATGTTACAAACCTACCACCCTTAAAATGAATCTCCTCCTCGAGATTCGGAGAGGCTAGAAAGAAATAGGTTAGGGTCGCGGTCTTCTCAAAATCCATCGATCGTCACAGGGGGTCTGGGGTGCTACCACCCTTAGAAGCACTGATACGGTTCCTTCAAAACTCATATACCCCATCCTTATTGTCGATCTTCTTAGATCTTCATGATAATTCCTTCTCTGGGCTCTTCTGGTGGTGGCATAACCTTTTCCTCAATTTCTGTATCCATTTCATCTTGGTAATGTTATTCCATGACTATGTCTTCTTAGCTCACGGGTCTGGCGCCAATACTAAACAACTATAGATATCTCCTGGTGGTCAACAATTTATGGTTTCTCCTGCAAGAAATGGGTCTGGGTTGAACCTCACCGTATGACCTATGTTTGGCAACAGCTGCCTTGTACAAGGGAAAATATCTATACCATTCTCGGGTTTAAACAAGGTTTAATATCGTCGTCTCTCTACTATAGGTAAGTCACTCAGATTTACCATCCCATATAGCAAGGCGAATAATAAGAGTAAGTTGGTACGATGATCAATCCATCCCGCACCCAAATCATTATCTTGTATATGGTTTAGCGAATCTCGCATTCTAACACTCGATCATCCTCAAAAGCATTGCAGAATTTCTCTTGTCGACGAACTAAGTTCAGATAAATCCATTGATTCTGCAAGCCAAACAAACATCTATCGTTTTCTTCACAACTCTCGGGTTTTGCGTTGGTCATATAAAATCGTCGGTCGATAAAATCGTAACTTCTTCCAGGGTTTTTCCTTCAGCAAGAGTGTGCTTGCTTCTTGGCAGGTCCTGGGGCCTGTGGGTTATGGCCCATCTCATTACTTTGTAAACCTTGAACTCATCGTTGGGGCAACTGACCATTATTCTAACATCCAGCTTCCTAGCATACCTAAATCCATCCAATTGTACTGTCTCTCTTCCTTCTATTTGTACGAAACTAAGAGTGATTACTCAGACTCATTAGAGAGTCACTATGGCTTCATATTACCAACATCATACCTCCTTTATATCCAAATAGTACATTCATTCCTTCATATTCTTGGGGTATCCCACATATCGAGACAAAACTCCTTATTTTGTTCGAAGTCCACTCCGTGGAATATTAATTATAATCCTCTCCGGAGGTCAAGGGTCCTCACAGGGTACTACCACCCTTAAAATGAACAAATCTTCCATAGACCATATTTCTCATATCCTCGAAAATGGTCAAAATCTTCCTTCATACAACCACTGCTCATAAAATTCAAATCTTTACCAGCGATGCTAACTTTATTGATTCTCCAATGATTACAATCACTTGCTTTTCCATTACATGCCTCAACTCAACACCTCAATATAGAGAAAAATGTTCTCACTACTGCAATATTTCTCATAGTCTCAACTATTTATCACAGGTCTCTTTCTCCTTGGGACAACCTCTGGCAAAGTGGCCTGCTTCATTACAGAAGTAACATATTACTTCTGACAAGTCTCAAGGTTTCCTCATGATCACATATAGCCTCCTTGGGTCCTCGGCTTCCTTTTTGAGCAATTGTTGAAGTAGTGCCCTTACTCCTTGCACCTGAAACAGGTGATAGGACTCAGGTCCTTCCTGGTATCCAATCTACTTCTCTTCCTGGACTTTTCCATTCCAATCAGGGCTTCAATTTCCTGTGGGTCATACTCTACTTCCTCTGTCGGGAATTCTACTAGATCTCCATTCAAACAACTCTGGGAGATGTGTCCTTCTTCTCCACATGAATAGCAAGACTTGGTGCAAGGTTTAATTGGGTTTTCTTCGGGTGTATCCTCCACCTCTTCCTTCATCACAGGTTCTTCTGAAATTTCCATGAGGGCTCCTTTCATTGCTTCTTTCTTTTGCTGGATGGTTCTTTGTACCATGGGGTAAATGTGACACTGAGCAGGGTAGTGGGTAGTTCCTTCACACAAGAAACAAGTAATCTGCCTAGTTGGGCATTCTTCAGCTGGGTGACTTCCTTCACACTTAGGGCATTCATCCTTGTGTTCTTTATGGTCGTGTCCTATTTCTCCACAAAGCTTTCATGCACAAGGTTTCTTCACATCATTTCCATAAGGCTTCAATCTCTGGGACACAAACCGAGACTTTGGCAAAGTCAACTTAAATTCTTCCCAAGTGGTTAATCCTTGCCATCCATTGATGGTTTGGCACATCCTCCACCAAGTAGCAGCACCTCTTTCAAAGCATTGAAGAGTATGCTGGGCCATATCCTTTCCGGCTAAAGGGTTATTCTTCATGTGATCCTCCATGTTCTGAATCCATCGGTCCATCTCCAATCGACTCATCGGCCTAGAAAATGTGAGTTCATCTCCATTCATCCTCTAGTAGTTCTAGGGTTTGGGTGGGATAAGAGAGATAGAGAGGGATACACACCATACAAACAAAAGTTTTGAAAAGGGCATTTTATTTTATGGCTGTCGGAAAAACATCAAACAAAAGACAACTCACAATCGTCGCATCTAACATAAATATATAACAGGGTTTGGTCTTCTAAAGGTCAATAAATCTTCAAAGTCGCCAAGCTCTTCCAGTCCATGTTTCCAATGGGCTTCTTCCGATCACGCTTGTCCTTCTTAAGTTCTTTCTACCAGGTCATTTCCATTGACGCGAACTCTCTCATGACGTCCTTTAATATTCTGGAGTTGCATTCCAAACTTCTGGATTTCAACATCCTTGGCATGAGCCATGGTTCTACTGTCCTTCAGTTCCTGACAAATCTCCGGTATCTCGAGGTTTAGCTTCTCCAGCATGGCTACTTTCATCTTCTGGGTCCTGACTTCTTTACGAACTACTTCCTTGTCAAATACGGCTTCCTGCAGATCCATCTTAAAACTCCTGATGTAATTCTCCAGATCCTGGTGATACACCAGCTATGTTAAAACTACATCCTTTGCTGACAGATGCTCCATCAGCCTTCTACCATCCAATCCTTTCATGCATCTACATGCTTAACTCCGCATAGTGACTATAGCATAAGCGGGCAATAACACCATGGTTAGCCGTGTCTATGCCCATATTACTGCCATGAGCTTTCATTCCATAATTGATATCTCTTGTCTTAGGGTTTTCCTTGACAAAAACTACGAGTTCTAATGCTCCATGTTCTGGTCTTTCTCCGATACACCTTGATCTCAGGTATCGACAGCTTCCATAGTCTGATAAATTCCATAAGGGATGCCTTCCTAGGTCATACAAATCTGGAAATTCTTCAAAGCCTTCAAATTCTCCTAGTCTTCGGAGTCTTCACCGTTGTAGTTTCCATCACTGTAATGCACGGTAAAAATCCTCTTTATTTCAAAGTAGTTTTAGTTGTCCAATATCTTGTACTTCTTGCAGTGGTCTCATCAGCCGAATCTTCATGTGGTCAAAAGGGAAAAGGGGTATGGTCTCACTAAAAAGGGAATATTTGAATAAGCTCAGAAGAGAAGAGAGGTAAAAGATCTTTTTGAAAATGAAGTAGTTGGGAAAATCTATCCTATGGGCTTGCCAGTTTCTAGGGGTCACGTCCTATAGTCAACATGTGCTCTGATACCATCTTGTAGTGACCCGACCTCAGATGGTCAAGTTGTTAGGTAACGTAGTAATTTCAAAAAAATTCCTACGCACACGCAAGATCATGGTGATGGCATAGCAATGAGAGGGGAGAGTGTTCGTCCATGTACCCTTGTAGACCGTAAGCGGAAGCGTTATGACAACGCGGTTGATGTAGTCGTACGTCTTCACGATCCGACCGATCTAAGCATCGAACGTACGGCACCTCCGAGTTCAGCACACGTTCAGCTCGATGACGATCCCCGGGCTCTGACCCAGCAAAGCTTCGGGGAAGAGTTCCGTCAGCACGACGGCGTGGTGACAATGATGATGTTCTACCGGCGCAGGGCTTCGCCTAAACTCTGCGACGATATGACCGAGGTGGAATATGGTGGAGGGGGGCACCGCACACGGCTAAGGAACGATCCGTAGATCAACTTGTGTGTCTATGGGGTGCCCCCCTGCCCCCGTATATAAAGGAGGGAGGGGGGAGGCCGGCCGGCCCTTGTTGGGCGCACCAGGAGGAGGAGTCCTCCTCCTAGTAGGAGTAGGACTCCTCCTTTCCTACTCCTACTAGGAGAGGAAGGAAGGGGGAGAGGAGGGGAAGGAAAGAGGGGGGGGGGCGCCCCCCCTCCTAGTCCAATTCGGACCAGAGGGAGAGGGGGCGTGTGGCCCTTCCTGGATGCCCCTCTTTCTTCCCACTAAGGCCCATGTGGCCCATTAACTCTCCGGGGGGGTTCCGGTAACCCTCCGGCACTCCGGTTTTCTCCGAAATCACCCGGAACACTTCCGGTGTCCGAATATAGTCGTCCAATATATCAATCTTTATGTCTCGACCATTTCGAGACTCCTCGTCATGTCCGTGATCACATCCGGGACTCCGAACAAACTTCGGTACATCAAAACTTATAAACTCATAATAAAAATGTCATCGTAACGTTAAGCGTGCGGACCCTACGGGTTCGAGAACTATGTAGACATGACCTAGAACTATTCTCGGTCAATAACCAATAGCGGAACCTGGATGCCCATATTGGTTCCTACAAATTCTACGAAGATCTTTATCGGTCAAACCGCATAACAACATACGTTGTTCCCTTTGTCATCGGTATGTTACTTGCCCGAGATTTGATCGTCGGTATCCAATACCTAGTTCAATCTCGTTACCGGCAAGTCTCTTTACTCGTTCTGTAACACATCATCTTATAACTAACTCATTAGTTACAATGCTTGCAAGGCTTAGGTGATGAGTATTACCGAGAGGGCCCAGAGATACCTCTCCGACAATCGGAGTGACAAATCCTAATCTCGAATTATGCCAACCCAACATGCACCTTCGGAAACACCTGTAGAGCACCTTTATAATCACCTAGTTACGTTGTGACGTTTGGTAGCACACAAAGTGTTCTTCCGGTAAACGGGAGTTGCACAATCTCATAGTTGCAGGAACTTTGTATAAGTCATGAAGAAAGCAATAGCAACATACCAAACGATCAAGTGCTAGGCTAACGGAATGGGTCATGTCAATCACATCATTCTCCTAATGATGTGATCCCATTAATCAAATGACAACACATGTCTATGGTTAGGAAACATAACCATCTTTGATTAATGAGCTAGTCAAGTAGAGGCATACTAGTGACTTTATGTTTGTCTATGTATTCACACATGTATCATGTTTCCGGTTAATACAATTCTAGCATGAATAATAAACATTTATCATGATATGAGGAAATAAATAATAACTTTATTATTGCCTCTAGGGCATATTTCCTTCAGTCTCCCACTTGCACTAGAGTCAATAATCTAGATTACATAGTAATGATTCTAACACCCATGGAGTCTCGATGTTGATCATGTTTTGCTCATGAGAGAGGCTTAGTCAACGGGTCTGCAACATTCAGATCCGTATGTATCTTGCAAATCTCTATGTCTCCCACTTGGACTTGGTCCCGAATGGAATTGAAGCGTCTCTTGATGTGCTTGGTCCTCTTGTGAAATCTGGATTCCTTTGCCAAGGAAATTGCACCAGTATTGTCACAGAAGATCTTCATTGGTCCCGATGCACTAGGTATGACACCTAGATCGGAAATGAACTCCTTCATCCAGACTCCTTCATTTGTTGCTTCCGAAGCAGCTATGCACTCTGCTTCACATGTAGATCCTGCTATGACGCTTTGTTTAGAACTGCACCAACTTACAGCTCCACCATTTAATAAAAACACGTATCCGGTTTGCGATTTAGAATCGTCCGGATCAGTGTCAAAGCTTGCATCGACGTAACCGTTTACGACTAGCTCTTTTTCACCTCCATATACGAGAAACATATCCTTAGTCCTTTTCAGGTATTTCAGGATGTTCTTGACCGCTGTCCAGTGATCCACTCCTGGATTACTTTGGTACCTTCCTGCCAAGCTTATTGCTAAGCATACGTCAGGTCTGGTACACAACATTGCATACATGATAGAGCCTATGGCTGATGCATAGGGAATATTTTTCATTTTCTCTCTATCTTCTGCTGTGGTCGGGCATTGAGTTTGACTCAACTTCACACCATGTAGCACAGGCAAGAATCCTTTCTTTGCCTGATCCATTTTGAAATTTTTCAAAATTTTGTCAAGGTATGTGCTTTGTGAAAGTCCTATTAAGCGTCTTGATCTATCTCTATAGATCTTGATGCCCAATATGTAAGCAGCTTCACCGAGGTCTTTCATTGAAAAACTTTTATTCAAGTATCCTTTTATGCTATCCAGAAATTCTATATCATTTCCAATTAATAATATGTCATCTACATATAATATTAGAAATGCTACAGAGCTCCCACTCACTTTCTTGTAAATACAGGCTTCTCCAAAAGTCTGTATAAAACCATATGCTTTGATCACACTATCAAAGCATTTATTCCAACTCCGAGATGCTTGCACCAGTCCATAAATGGAACGCTGGAGCTTGCACACTTTGTCAGCACCTTTTGGATCAACAAAACCTTCCGGCTGCATCATATACAACTCTTCTTCTAGAAATCCATTCAAGAATGCAGTCTTGACATCCATTTGCCAAATTTCATAATCATGAAATGCAGCAATAGCTAACATGATTCGGACGGACTTAAGCATCGCTACGGGTGAGAAAGTCTCATCGTAGTCAACCCCTTGAACTTGTCGAAAACCTTTTGCAACAAGTCGAGCTTTATAGACAGTTATATTACCATCGGCGTCAGTCTTCTTCTTAAAGATCCATTTATTCTCAATGGCTTGCCGATCATTGGGCAAGTCAACCAAAGTCCATACTTTGTTTTCATACATGGATCCCATCTCAGATTTCATGGCCTCTAGCCATTTTGCGGAATCTGGGCTCATCATCGCTTCCTCATAGTTCGTAGGTTCATCATGGTCAAGTAACATGACTTCCAGAATAGGATTACCGTACCACTCTGGTGCGAATCTTACTCTGGTAGACCTACGAGGTTCAGTAGAAACTTGATCTGAAGTTTCATGATCATTATCATTAGCTTCCTCACTAATTGGTGTAGTTGTCACAGGAACCAGTTCTCGTGATGAACTACTTTCCAATAAGGGAGTAGATACAGTTATCTCATCAAGTTCTACTTTCCTCCCACTCACTTCTTTCGAGAGAAACTCCTTCTCTAGAAAGGATCCATTCTTAGCAACGAATGTCTTGCCTTCGGATCTGTGATAGAAGGTGTACCCAATAGTCTCTTTTGGGTATCCTATGAAGACACATTTCTCCGATTTAGGTTCGAGCTTATCTGGTTGAAGTTTCTTCACATAAGCATCGCAGCCCCAAACTTTAAGAAACGACAACTTTGGTTTCTTGCCAAACCACAGTATATAAGGCGTCGTCTCAACGGATTTTGATGGTGCCCTATTTAACGTGAATGCGGCCGTCTCTAAAGCATAACCCCAAAATGATAGCGGTAAATCAGTAAGAGACATCATAGATCGCACCATATCTAGTAAAGTACGATTAGGACGTTCGGACACACCATTTTGTTGTGGTGTTCCAGGTGGCGTGAGTTGCAAAACAATTCCACATTGTTTCAAGTGTAGGCCAAACTCATAACTCAAATATTCTCCTCCACGATCAGATCGTAGAAACTTTATTTTCTTGTTACGATGATTTTCCACTTCACTCTGAAATTCTTTGAACTTTTCAAATGTTACAGACTTGTGTTTCATCAAGTAGATATACCCATATCTGCTCAAATCATCTGTGAAGGTGAGAAAATAACGATACCCGCCGCGAGCCTCAACATTCATTGGGCCACAAACATCAGTATGTATGATTTCCGACAAATCAGTTGCTCGCTCCATAGTTCCGGAGAACGGCGTTTTTAGTCATCTTGCCCATAAGGCACGGTTCGCAAGTACCAAGTGATTCATAATCAAGTGATTCCAAAAGTCCATCAGTATGGAGTTTCTTCATGCGCTTTACACCGATATGACCCAAATGGCAGTGCCACAAATAAGTTGCACTATCATTATTAACTCTGCATCTTTTGGTTTCAACACTATGAATATGTGTATCACTACTATCGAGATTTAATAAAAACAGACCACTCTTCAAGGGTGCATGACCATAAAAGATATTACTCATATAAATAGAACAACCATTATTCTCTGATTTAAATGAATAACCGTCTCGCATCAAACAAGATCCAGATATAATGTTCATGCTCAACGCTGGCACCAAATAACAATTATTCAGGTCTAAAACTAATCCCGAAGGTAGATGTAGAGGTAGCGTGCCGACCGTGATCACATCGACTTTGGAACCGTTTCCCACGCGCATCGTCACCTCGTCCTTGGCCAGTGCTCGCTTAATCCGTAGTCCCTGTTTTGAGTTGCAAATATTAGCAACAGAGCCAGTATCAAATACCCAGGTGCTACTACGAGCTCTAGTTAGGTACACATCAATAACATGTATATCACATATACCTTTGTTCACTTTGCCATCCTTCTTATCCGCCAAATACTTGGGGCAGTTCCGCTTCCAGTGACCAGTCTGCTTGCAGTAGAAGCACTCAGTTTCAGGCTTAGGTCCAGACTTGGGTTTCTTCTCTTGAGCAGCAACTTGCTTGCTGTTCTTCTTGAAGTTCCCCTTCTTCTTCCCTTTGCCCTTTTTCTTGAAACTAGTGGTCTTGTTGACCATCAACACTTGATGCTCCTTCTTGATTTCTACCTCCGCAGCTTTTAGCATTGCAAAGAGCTCGGGAATAGTCTTGTTCATCCCTTGCATATTATAGTTCATCACAAAGCTCTTGTAGCTTGGTGGCAGTGATTGGAGAATTCTGTCAATGACGCTATCATCCGGAAGATTAACTCCCAGTTGAATCAAGTGATTATTATACCCAGACATTTAGAGTATATGCTCACTAACAGAACTATTCTCCTCCATCTTGCAGCTGTAGAACTTATTGGAGACTTCATATCTCTCAATCCGAGCATTTGCTTGAAATATTAACTTCAACTCCTGGAACATCTCATATGCTCCATGACGTTCAAAATGTCATTGAAGACCCGGTTCTAAGCCGTAAAGCATGGCACACTGAACTATAGAGTAGTCATCAGCTTTGCTCTGCCAGACGTTCTTAGCGCCGTCAGTTGCATCAGCAGCAGGCCTGGCACCCAACGGTGCTTCCAGGACGTAACTTTTCTATGCAGCAATGAGGATAATCCTCAGGTTACGGACCCAGTCCGTGTAAATGCTACCATCATCTTTCAACTTTGCTTTCTCAAGGAACGCATTCAAATTCAACGGAACAACAGCACGAGCCATCTATCTACAAACAAACATAGACAAGCAAAATACTATCAGGTACTAAGTTCATGATAAATTTAGGTTCAATTAATCATATTACTTAAGAACTCCCACTTAGACAGACATCTCTCTAGTCATCTAAGTGATCACGTGATCCAAATCAACTAAACCATAACCGATCATCACGTGAGATGGAGTAGTTTTCAATGGTGAACATCACTATGTTGATCATATCTACTATATGATTCACGCTCGACCTTTCGGTCTCCGTGTTCCGAGGCCATATCTGCATATGCTAGGCTCGTCAAGTTTAACCTGAGTATTCCACGTGTGCAAAACTGTCTTGCACCCGTTGTAGATGGACGTAGAGCTTATCACACCCGATCATCACGTGGTGTCTGGACTCGACGAACTTTGGCAACGGTGCATACTCAGGGAGAACACTTCTTGATAATTTTAGTGAGAGATCATCTTAAAATGCTACCGTCAATCAAAGCAAGATAAGATGCATAAAGGATAAACATCACATGCAATCAATATAAGTGATATGATATGGCCATCATCATCTTGTGCTTGTGATCTCCATCTCTGAAGCACCGTCATGATCACCATCGTCACCAGCACGACACCTTGATCTTCATCGTAGCATCGTTGTCGTCTCGCCAACTATTGCTTCTACGACTATCGCTACCTCTTAGTGATAAAGTAAAGCAATTACAGGGCGTTTGCATTTCATACAATAAAGCGACAACCATATGGCTCCTGCCAGTTGCCGATAACTTCGGTTACAAAACATGATCATCTCATACAATAAAATATAGCATCACGTCTTGACCATATCACATCACAACATGCCCTGCAAAAACAAGTTAGACGTCCTCTACTTTGTTGTTGCAAGTTTTACGTGGCTGCTACGGGCTTAGCAAGAACCGTTCTTACCTACGCATCAAAAACCACAACGATAGTTTGTCAAGTTGGTGTTGTTTTAACCTTCGCAAGGACCGGGCGTAGCCACACTTGATTCAGCTAAAGTGAGAGAGACAGACACCCGCCGGTCACCTTTAAGCAACGAGTGCTCGTAGCGGTGAAACCAGTCTCGCGTAAGCGTACGCGTAATGTCGGTCCGGGCCGCTTCATCTCACAATACCGCCGAACCAAAGTATGACATGCGGGTAAGCAGTATGACTTATATCACCCACAACTCACTTGTGTTCTACTCGTGCATATGACATCTACGCATAAAACCAGGCTCAGATGCCACTGTTAGGTAACGTAGTAATTTCAAAAAATTTCCTACGCACACGCAAGATCATGGTGATGGCATAGCAACGAGAGGGGAGAGTGTTCGTCCACGTACCCTCGTAGACCGTAAGCGGGAGCGTTATGACAACGCGGTTGATGTAGTCGTACGTCTTCACAATCCAACCGATCTAAGCACCGAACGTACGACACCTCCGAGTTCAGCACACATTCAGCTCGATGACGATCCCCAGGCTCTGATCCAGCAAAGCTTCGAGGAAGAGTTCCGTCAGCACGACGGCGTGGTGACAATGATGATGTTCTACCGGCGCAGGGCTTCGCCTAAACTCCGCGACGATATGACCGAGGTGGAATATGGTGGAGGGGGGCACCGCACACGGCTAAGGAACGATCCGTAGATCAACTTGTGTGTCTATGCGGTGCCCCCTGCCCCCGTATATAAAGGAGGGAGGGGGAGGCCGGCCGGCCCTTGTTGGGCGTGCCAGGAGGAGGAGTCCTCCTCCTAGTAGGAGTAGGACTCCTCCTTTCCTACTCCTACTAGGAGGGGAAGGAAGGGGGAGAGGAGGGGAAGGAAAGAGGGG
>NC_041385.1:364382207-364539500 GCF_002162155.2 Triticum dicoccoides
GGTTTTCTCCGAAATCACCCGGAACACTTCCGGTGTCCGAATATAGTCGTCCAATATATCAATCTTTATGTCTCGACCATTTCGAGACTCCTCGTCATGTCCGTGATCACATCCGGGACTCCGAACAAACTACGGTACATCAAAACTTATAAACTCATAATAAAACTGTCATCGTAACGTTAAGCGTGCGGACCCTACGGGTTCGAGAACTATGTAGACATGACCTAGAACTATTGTCGGTCAATAACCAATAGCGGAACCTGGATGCCCATATTGGTTCCTACATATTCTACGAAGATCTTTATCGGTCAAACCGCATAACAACATACGTTGTTCCCTTTGTCATCGGTATGTTACTTGCCCGAGATTTGATCGTCGGTATCCAATACCTAGTTCAATCTCGTTACCGGCAAGTCTCTTTACTCGTTCTGTAACACATCATCTTATAACTAACTCATTAGTTACAATGCTTGCAAGGCTTAGGTGATGAGTATTACCGAGAGGGCCCAGAGATACCTCTCCGACAATCGGAGTGACAAATCCTAATCTCGAATTATGCCAACCCAACATGCACCATCGAAAACACCTGTAGAGCACCTTTATAATCACCCAGTTACGTTGTGACGTTTGGTAGCACACAAAGTGTTCTTCCGGTAAACGTGAGTTGCACAATCTCATAGTTGCAGGAACTTTGTATAAGTCATGAAGAAAGCAATAGCAACATACTAAACGATCAAGTGGTAGGCTAATGGAATGGGTCATGTCAATCACATCATTCTCCTAATGATGTGATCCCATTAATCAAATGACAACACATGTCTATGGTTAGGAAACATAACCATCTTTGATTAATGAGCTAGTCAAGTAGAGGCATACTAGTGACTTTATGTTTGTCTATGTATTCACACATGTATCATGTTTCCGGTTAATACAATTCTAGCATGAATAATAAACATTTATCATGATATGAGGAAATAAATAATAACTTTATTATTGCCTCTAGGGCATATTTCCTTCACAAGTCGCTGTGCTTAAGTGTCATCCCTGGATCGGTGTGCTGACACACGCAGTACTCCAGGATTTATAACAGAGGTAAATCACATGTATAAAGTAACATAAATACTATTACCTCAATCCAAATAGCGGAAGTAACAACAAGGTTGTGGATTCCCATCAACACCAACGACAGAGTTGAGTGTAGAAATCATAACCCTAACTTATCACTTACTCGTCGTAAAGAAGTCCTGCAACATAAGACGTTGCAGCCACAAAGGGTCGGTACATTGAATGTACTGGCAAATTCACACCATAGGATAATGATGAATAATAGCTATCACTACATGCATATATGGCTGGTGGAGGCTCTATGGTAAATAAGTTTTTGCGAAAAGCCAATTTTTTCCTACTGCAAAGGAATATATTTTATTTAACTACAAAGTTTATTGAAAACATTGAGATGGTAAACCCCCTCTCAATCCCAATTAAAAGTACTCATTAACAACCCAACAAATTAATTTAGAGTGTTGAGATCACATCAATAATTCAAGAACCAGATACTCAAAATGTCCATAACCGGTGACACGGCTAACCATGATTAGTTTGTACACTCTGCAGAGGTTTGTGCACTTTTCCCCGCAAGAGTCGATCTCCTCCGTTGGATTCCTTGCGCTACATGGTGTTTGAGAAATGGATGACCGAGACACAGTCTTTCAGCAGCGTTAGCACCTTACGATGGGTAGACAGTACCACCTACATCTGCTAGTCTACCATTATAAGAGTTCACACGACTTAATCAACTATGCTAAAGCCCATAATAGCTTGTGGCTGCACACAGAAGTTTCTAGCATGAATAATCTTATGATCCCTTCGAGCCTGGGTGGCAGTCCATAGGATAATCACACGGAACCCCGGGATTTTCCAAAAAAACAGGCAATCACTCGGTTCCCCAGGTGCCTCAATCCACCCAGATGTGTATTAAAGTTGCCACCTTAAGTTGAACCATTAAATAACAATCTCACATCTGTCATGGATTCACTCACCCAAACCACGCCTACAAGCATAGCATAGCAATAATAACGTAGAAGTAACTTCCAAGGTTTGATAATAAACAGGGCAACAGGTACTACCTCATCTACTTCCCAGAACCCACATGTTAATCAGATCCTAAGTGATATGATCAAAGTGTGAACTTGCATGTACTGTTGATGAAGATGATTCACACTCAACACCTGATAGTTCTATTCATCACACTCCGGTCAATCTATCGCGAGCAAGCAATTGCATACATAAGCATTCATGCAAAAGTATCGAAGAGAAGATCTCGAAAAACTTCGAAAACAAACAATTTATTCTTGCAGCAATTTTTTTTCTACCCATACCAAAATTAAGTGAATTTGGCCTTATCAGAAAGTTTTGGTCAAGAGCTTCGATTTGCAAAAAGAATCAACTCAAACGGAGTTATAAAACTCAAGTTATGAGCAAAAGAAGTTTGAATATGAATCTGAATAAATATTGAAATTTTGAAAATTTCAAAAAGTTGATGTGACAGGTTCACTGGATAGATGAAAACAATACAAAATTACTGGCGCTGGTTTCATTTAATTTGAATGAATGAGTTAAAAGTTATGGTTATTTGAAAAATCAGGGTCAAGCTGTTTTACGAAGGAAAACGGGCTATGGCTAAAAGAATTAGTCCAAAAATGTAAATACATTGACTAATTTATAAATCTAATTATTCTACCATACTAGTTTAGAATAATAAGCTACGGGAGTAACTATATATAAAAATAATACGAAGAAAGATACCTTTATAAGGTACTGAAAAGACGACTTCAAAGAGAGGAGACGACATCCAGACTTTCCGCCGGAGAGGAGAAATATATATTTTTAGTGAATCTAGTCAAACCAAAATATTGATTTTACCCGAATCGGATGATTTTTGGGGGCTCTATGGGTCTATATTTATAGGTGGAAAAGAGACATGGAGGTCAAAGGCTAGGCAATGTGGGACTAAACGTAGACGAAACAGAAAGAAAAAAAGAACCGCATGGGCTAAAAAGCAACATGGGCCAGCCGCGCGTACACTGTGGGCTGCAAATTTTTTTCGGCTAAAGAAAAAAAGAAAGAAAAAAAACTGGGAAGGATTATGGCTGGCTGGGCCTGGCCCATTTAGGAGAAAAAATGATGGGGCGCCAGATGCTATTATGCAACGCAAGTGGGCGACAGTTAGTTCCGCGCGAATGAGCAGTTTTTTTAATGAAAACAGGAAAGTAAAACTGAATAACAAAAATGAAGTAAAATTTTATATAGGCATAATATATATCAAAAATTTTAGAAAAAGATTTTCTACAACATGAACATTTTTCTAGCATCAAATAAAATCCGAAAATATTCAGATAAATCAAAGAGTGCTACTGGTCCAATAAAAACCAATAAAAAACATTTTAAAAATACCAAAATTAATTCAAATTTATTTCTCTCCAATTTTTCTGATGTAGGGAATCATTTACCCTAATTTCTGTATATTTTATTTTTGGAGAAAAATAATTTGAATAAAACCCAAATAACTCCCAATTGAAAATAATTTCCAAAAGGACGTCAAATTGGATTTCTTTTAAACTCCCAACTCATATTTCATATGTTTTGAAGAAGTCATTTTATCTTCTCTCATGAAAATTATTGAGTTGCTTAAAGTTTCTGAATTTAAAAATATTTGCAAATGAAATTCAAATCTTTTCAAAACCCTTTTCATTTATTTAAATGGAAGAAGTCATGTCATCTTCTCTCCAGGGTTTTGTGATGAAAAGTATTTGAATTCACGAGATCATGAATGCAAAAATGAAAGTTTGGGAAAGTCCTTTTATTCCCTCATTGAATTTTCAAAAAGTTTTGAATTTCACTCAATAAATCACACAACAATCAAACAAACAATCAATCTATCTATTTATTATAACGTTCCAAAATTTAGAATTTGGGATGTTACACATTGTCTCGTCGCTATACTATGCCTTCAGAACTTGACTTTAAAGTATTTGGTTTGGAGACCATCAAAGATCAATATGTGCATGATCCTGAATTTCAAGAAGTATGCAGAACTATAAAGAAGGAAGAACATGGAACAAGTTCATCATTAACGATGGATTTTGAGTTCCGTGCTAACAAGCTATGCATTCCAGCTAGCTCTGTTAGTCTTTTGTTGTTGCAGGAGGCGCATGGAGGAGGATTAATGTGACACTTTGGCATGAAGAAGACGGAGGATGTACTTGCTACACATTTCATTTGGCCAAAGATGAGACGAGATGTTGAGCGTTTTGTTGCTCGCTGCACTACATGTCAAAAAGCTAAGTCACAACTCAATCCTCATGGTTTATATATGCCTTTGCCTGTACCCAGTGTTCCATGGGAGGATATATCTATGGATTTTATTTTAGGATTACCTCGAACAAAGAAGGAGAGGGATAGCATATTTGTTGTCGTGGATAGATTTTCAAAATGGCACCCTTCATACCATGTCATAAAAGCGATGCTGCTGCTAATGTTGCTGATTTGTTCTTTCTTGAAATTCTTCGTTACACAGTGTGCCAAATACTATTGTTCAGATAGTGATACTAAATTTATTAGCCACTTTTGGAGATGTTTATGGGCTAAGCTAGGGACTAAACTGCCTTTTAGTACAACTTGTCACCCCCAAAATGATGGACAAACTGAAGTAGTCAATACAAAATTGTCTACTATGCTTAGGGCTATTTTGAAGAATAAAAAGAAAATGTGGGAAGAATGCTTGCCTCATATTGAATTTTCTTATAATCGTTTGCTGCATTCTACTACTAAGATGTGCCCTTTTGAAATTGTATATGGGTTCCTACCTCGTGCGCCTATTGATTTGTTGCCTCTTCCATCTTCGGAGAAGGTTAATTTTGATGCTAAACAGCGTGCTAAATTGATCTTAAAAATGCATGAGTTAACTAAGGAAAACATTGAGCGTATGAATGCTAAATATAAACTTGCTTGAGATAAAGGTAGAAAACATGTTGTATTTGCACCTGGAAATCGTGTTTGGTTACATTCCTGTAAGGATAGGTTTCCTGATTTGTGCAAATCAAAGCTAATGCCACGTGCTGATGGTCATTTTAATATGTTAGAGAAAATAAATGATAATGCATATAAACTTGAGCTGCCTGCAGATTTTGGGGTTGGTCCCACTTTTAACATTGCAGATTTTAAGCCTTACTTGGGTGAGGAAGATGACCTTCCTTGGAGGATGACTTCACTTAGAGAAGGGAAGGATGATGAGGACATCAATACCATTGTTACACCCACAACCCCTGCTTCTATACATACTGGACCAATTACTAGAGCTCGCGCAAGCCAATTAAATTACCAGGTACTTTTGTTTCTTGGTAATAATTCTAATTTCATGATAATATGATGCTAGCTAAATTTGATACATTTGTCTTGCTTACAAATGAAGGGCCTAGCTTGTACAAGAAGGATGAACATTGGAGCAAGATCAAGCATGGAGATGATGGCATTCGCAAGAGAAACAAGAATGCATTTACAAGTGATGATTTCAGGACTTTGAGGCTACCGTAGTGCATGCATGAAGCATTGGACGAAATATACAACATGCCACTTCATAAATTTCGTCCGGAGGCTATTATAGGTGATGTGTCACATTATTATTGCGCCAGGCCCATGTAATTTTGAAATACTGAAGTATAGGCTGTTTTTAGAGTCCATATGCATGGGGAAAGAATTAGGGTTGGTTTCAGACCCCTCCTCCAAGGGGCCGCGAAATTCCCCCCTCTTCCTCCATATATACAACTCTTAGGGTGTCGTTTAGACTTTGGGTTTTGTTTAGATTAAAAGTTCGCCATAGTTGTAACTTCACGTACTTCGTTTGTGTTCAACAACCAGACCAAGACATCATAGAACCCCACTTTCATCAATAAAGCTTTCCTCTTATATTCGCAATATCCTGATTGCAATCTCAGTTTCTTGCTTGTTCTTCATTTTCTCGCAGGAAATAGGCCCTCATAGTCAGGTCGATCGTGCTCTGGTGTGGTCAATAAACCCTTGGAAGTTGGTTTAACAATTGCTAAGGTGTGACATCTCGCACGTTCGTAGTTGGATCGTCAAGGTCAACTCCCACAGAAAATGATAGCTATCTCATCGAAACATCAGGACACCTTCACCTCTATCAGAACTTATCCCACAAAGAATTATCATAGGTTATAGGATGGTAGTTGATTTTATAAAATTTAACAAAGATACTAGGAAAGATCATTACCCTCTTCCTTTTATTGATCAAATGCTAGAAAAAATATCAAAACATACACATTTCTGTTTTCTACATGGTTACTCTGGTTTTTCCCAAATACCTGTGTCACAAGAGGATTAAGAAAAAAATACTTTTACATGCCCTTTTCGTACTTTCACTTATAGACATATGCCTTTTGGTTTTATGCAATGCACTTGCTACCTTTCAAAGATGTATGGCGCTATATTCTCTAAGTTTTGTAAAAAGATTGTTAAGGTTTTCATGGATGATTTTTCCATATATGGAACTTCTTTTGATGATTGCTTAAGCAACCTTGATCGAGTTTTGCAGAGATGTGAGGAAACCAATCTTGTCTTGAATTGGGAGAAGTGCCACTTTATGGTGAATGAAGGTATTGTCTTGGGGCATAAATTTTTTGAAGGAGGTATTGAAGTTGATAAAGCTAAAGTTGTTGCAATTGAGAAAATGTCATGTCCTAAAGATATCAAAGGTATATGAAGTTTCCTTGGTCATGCCTATTTTATAGGAGGTTTATTAAAGACTTCTCTAAAATTTCTAGGCCGCTTACTAATCTCTTGCAAAACGATGTTCCATTTGTTTTTAACCATGACTGTGTGGAAGCCTTTGAAATACTTAAGAAAGCCTTAATCTCTACACCTATTGTTCAACCACCTGACTGGAACCTACCCTTTGAAATTATGTGTGATGCTAGTGATTATGTTGTTGGTGCTATTTTAGGACAAAGAGTTGATAAGAAATTAAATGTTATCCAACTCTGGACAGTGCTCAAAGAAAATATGCTACCATTGAAAAAGAATTTTTAGCAGTTGTGTTTGTTTGTGATAAATTCAGGTCTTATACTGTTGATTCTAAAGTAATTGTTCACACTGATCATGCTACTATTAAATACCTTATGGAAAAGAAAGATGCAAAACCTAGACTTATTAGGTGGGTTCTTTTGCTACAGGAATTTGATATACATATGACTGATAGGAAAGGAGTTGAGAACCTAGTAGCTTACAACTTGTCTAGGTTAGAAAATATTCTTGATGACCCACTACCTACCTATTGATGAATAGCTTTCCCGATGAACAACTAGCTGTCATAAATGCTTCTCGTAGTACTCCTTGGTATGCTGACTATGCTAATTATATTGTTGCTAAATATATAGCACCTAGTTTCACATACCAACAAAAGAAAAAGTTTTTCTATGATTTAAGACATTACTTCTGGGATGACCCATACCTTTATAAAGGAGTAGATGGTATTATTAGACATTGCATACCCGAGCATGAACAGGAACAAATCCTACGGAAGTATCACTCCGAAGCTTATGGAGGACACAACAAAGCTTATTGGGCAATTAAAGAGCTCAACTATGATTTTAAACTTGCCGGCGAAAAGAGTTATTTGACATTATCTCACTTGATCAATGGAGAACCAAAGCCTATGAAAATGGTAAGATGTTTAAAGAAAAAGTTAATGTAGGTGACCATGTCTTGCTATACAATTCTTGTTTAAGATTTTTTGCAAGAAAAGTCCTCTCTAAATGGGAAGGACCATACATTATCGAAGAATTTTACCGTTTCGGTGCTATCAAGATCAAGAACGCCAAATGCACTAATACGAAGGTGGTTAATGTGCAAAGAATCAAACATTATATCTCAGGTACGCCTATAAATATTGAAACCAACATTATATAGTCCATAGTACACCGGAGGAGAACATAAATGAAATTTTCCAGAACGCTCCAGAACCCTGAAAGGAATATGTATGTTATACGGTAAGTAAACCGACTCCAAAAGTTCCATAAAAGCAATTTTACTCCATTTTGGAATATTTAAAAAATTAGGAAAATAATAAGTAGTCTGGAAAGTGCACGAGCAGGCGACAAGCCTGGGGGGGTACGCCCTACTGCCTAGGCACGCCTCCCGAGCTTGTGGTGCCCTCGTGTGCCTTCTGGAATATGATTTCTCCCATATTACTTGTTTTGCACGGCAAAAACCTATTATATAAACTCTGGAAGGTTTTGATCACCGTATCACGACAATATCATCTGTTCTTGTTTCGAGCTATTTCTGTTGCAGATTTAGAGCAATATGTCTTTGCAAGATTAAGATGGAGAGAGGTATGTTTCCCACTATGTTGTAGATCCAAGGATCTTTGGGGAAATATACCCCTATCTATATCCAGGGATGAGGAGCAAGAGGCGAGCCCAGATGAGGACAATGTTCCCCTACCTAAACTAGGGAATATGCTTGTGGAGTTCAAGAAGTCGAGCGTTCTAAACACAGTAAACAAATCTAAGATCAAATTTATCATGTCCCGTTTTCTGCAGTAAAGCAAAGAGGCATTATGTAAAAAAAATATTGAAGCTTGAGCAAGAAAATGATGATCTAAGGGAGGAAAATTTCATCCTCAAACGTAAGCTGTAGAAGCTCACCGCCACATTATCAACTTCATCGTTACCACCTCCTAAGAAGGAGACTGGAGTACACAGGTATGGGCACTCCCCTTGGCTTGTGCCAAGCTTGGGGGAGGTGCCCCGGTATAGTATCACCATCACATCTTTATCGTTATCATTTATCTTAGTTCGATCCTTCTGGTATCTAGTAAAATAAAAGTTTTTGGTATGATCCAGTCTTTAAGTTTTTGCTTCTTGATCAATCTATGTAATCGAGTGTGAGAGTTATATAATAAAGTTTAGTTTTGAGTGGTTTGCTTTCATGTTTTGATCTTAGAGATGGAAAAGAATAAAAAGAAGTAAAAGATTATATCATAATCTTATAGAGAGTGATGACTTCACATATAAGAAGTATAATGCATGAAATTTGTTGAAGGTTGACAAACATATTATTGGTCATTGTTGCAACTAATGATAAGTAATAAACAAAGAGAGGCTTCACATATAAATACACTATCTTGGACATCTTTTATGATTGTGAGCAAAATATTATATGCTAATAAGTTGATGTTAGACAAGTTAGACAACGTAATGGATTATGCTTCCTTATATCTGAATAGAAGTTATATTGTCATGGATCCTCCAACATGTTGAGATTGCTTTCTATCCCGTGCTAGCCAAACTTCCACACCAAGTAGAGATACTACTTGTGCATCCATAAATCATTAACCCAATTTCATGTCATGAGATTCTACTATATCTACCTATGGATGTAGTAAGATCCTCCAAGTAAGTTGTCACCAGTGCAAGCAATAAAAATTGATCTCTAAATATGTATGATCTTTTATTGTGGGGAAAATAGGTTTTGTACAAACTTGTGATGGGGAAGAAATAAAAGCGACAGACTTCATAATAAAGTTCTCTATCACAAGTGGCAATATAAAGTGACGTTCCTTAGCATTCAGATTTTTTGCATACAAATAAAAAGCGCATGACAACCTATGCTTCTCTCTGCGAAGAGCCTATCTTTTATTTTTAATACCTACCTTTATGCAAGAGTCATGGTGATCTTCACCCTTCCTTTTATTTTTCTCTTTTTTTGGCAAGCACTATGTGTGGGGGAAAGATCTAGACGTACATATCCACTCGGATGTAGGTGATCACGAGTTATATATTGTTGACATTACCCTTGAAGTAAATGGTTGGGAGGCGAGATTATAGGCCCCTATCTTTCTATATGTCCGACTGAAGCTTTGATCTCATAAGTATCGCGTGAGTGTTAGAAATTATGAAAGATTAAATGATGGTTGAGTATGTGAATTTGCTAAATAAAGGCTCTTACATTGACTCTTTCTGACATTATGACAAATTGCAATTGCATCAATTACTGAGGTCATAGTTTGTTGGCTTTCAATGAAGTTTACGGCTCAGACTTTGCATTGTGAACAAATTATCACTTTAGCTTAAGAAGATATATGAAAATATATTGTTGTTCTAAAGATGATCACGATGCCTTCATGTCCGTATTTTGTTTTATCAACACCTCTATCTCTAAACATGTGGTCATGATTATCAATTTCGTCTTTCGCTTGAGGACAAGCGAGGTCTAAGCTTGTGGGAGTTGATACGTCCATTTTGCATCATATTTTTATGTTGATATTTATTGCATTATGGACTGTTATTTCACTTTATGATACAATCATTATGCCTTTTTCTCTTATTTTGCAAGAACTATATGAAGAGGGAGAATGCCAGCAGCTAGAATTCTTGACCGGAAAGGAGCAAATCTGATATCCCTATTCCACACAACTCAAAATATACTAAAACTTTACAGAGAATTATTTTGGAATATATAAAAAAATATTGGGTGAATAAATACCAGAAGGGCACCCACTAGGTGGCCACAAGCCTGGGGGCAGGCCCTACTCCCCATGGTGTGCCCACTGAGCTTGTGGGACCCCTGGCCAGCCTCTAGTGCCCATCTTCTTCTATATGAAGGGTTTTGACATAGAAAAAGTAAGAAGAAGGCTTTCGGGACAAAGTGCTGCCATCTTGAAGCGGAACCTGGGCAGAAGAAATCTAGAGCTCCAGCGGAGCGATTCCGCCGGGAAACTTTCCTCCCAGAGGGGAAATCGAAGCCATCGTCATCACCAATGATCCTCTTATCATGGGAGGACTAATCTTCATCAACATCTTCACCAACACCATCTCATCTCAAACCCTAGTTCATCTCTTGTATTCAATCTTTGTCTCAAAACTTCAGATTGGTACATGTGGGTTGCTAGTAGTGTTGATTACTCCTTGTGGTTGATGCTAGTTGTTTTATTTGGTGGAAGATCATATGTTCGGATCCTTAATGATATTCAATACCCTCTGATCATGAACATGAATATGCTTTGTGAGTAGTTATTTTTGTTCCCGAGGACATGGGAGAAGTCTTGTTAAAGTAATCATGTGAATTTGGTATTCGTTCGATATTTTAAGGGGCTAATTTATGCGTTGCTAGAGTGACAGAAGTTTAAACCCTAGTTTATGCGTTGCTTAAGGGACTGATTTGGTTCCAAATGTTTAAAGCTATGGTTAGATTTATCTTAGTTCTTCTTTCATAGTTGCGGATGTTTGCGAGAGGGGTTAATCATAAGTGGGAGGCTTGTCCAAGTAAGGACAACACCCAAGCACCGGTCCACTCACATATCAAATTATCAAAGTAACAAACGTGAATCATTTGATCATGATGAAAACTAACTTGATGATAATTCTCATGTGTCTTGGGGAGCACTTTGCTTTATAAGAGTTCGTCCAGGCTTATCCTTTGCTACAAAAAGGATTGGGCCACCTTGCTGCACCTTTGTTATAGTTATCACTTGTTACCCATTACGAATTATCATGCTACCAAACTATTTGTTACCGATAGTTTCAGTGCTTGGAGAAAATACCTTGCTGAAAGCCGCTTGTCATTCTGCTCCTCGTTGTGTTTGACACTCTTACTTATCGAAAGGATTATGAATGATCCCCTATACTTGTGGGTCATCAACACCAGCGATGTGAACACCCAGCTGGGATCCTCTTCCAGCGACACAAGCTCACCGCCAGGAGGACCGCCTCGGCGGTCCCAGACTACGTGATAGCGGGATGAGGAACTCCTCTGGCAACGGCGGACCAGAGATGGGTTCCGCCTGAGATCGAGCACCCTTCGTTGAAGGTGCGTCTTCCAATGTTGACCCTTGCCTCTTACCTACGCCGTCCCGACCGACGGCAGACCAGATCGCAGAGTCATTATAGTCGCCCTCAATAAGATTTCCCCCAAGGCAGAAAGAGGCCGCGATGCTAATATGAGGACGTAGCGGACGGGCTCACACGCCAGATGCCAATAGGACTAACAAAGGAGCAACAAAACGTTAGAGGGATATTGACGGACGCATCCCCAGGACGTAACAGGACAACAAACGTCAAGCAACTCACCGTGGGCCGCGGATCGGCGATGCTGTAGGGATGCACGACTACCTCGCGACAGAGCTCTTTGAAGGGGAAATGGGTAAGCATGTGCATATGGTCTTCTATCTGGTTTTCCAAGAGCTATCGCCAGAGCAGATGGTTGTGGTCACACCTTCCGCGATATTCATACATGGGAGGGTCAATACGACCCAAAGGATGGATGTTCCTCTACACCCAAGTCTTCAAGATCTGCAGGCCGATGAGACCGTGCCCCTGAAGACGGACAATGGCATCCACAAAATAACTGGTCCCTAGGTCAAGGTTAACTTTAGAATACCACTCTGGTCTCTGTCAGCATGGCATGTCGGCAAACTCCGACAGCCTTGGGTTCCTGGGATCATGGAAGTTATCCGAGGCGTAGAACCACTCTTGTATTCATGACTCCGTCTTTGGGGCCAATGCCAAGGCAAAGTAACTTGAGCTCTGACGGGGCTGAAGGACAGCCTCGCCATAAGAAGGGATATTTCCATCCATGAGATGAGGAACCACTTCGAAGAAGTACCAGAAAAGGCCAAAGTGGGGTCGAACACCCAAGAAACACTCGGAAAGGGCCATAAAGCAAGAGAGGTGTAGGACGCCGCTCAGGGCAGGTGATGCAGCTGAAGCCCGTACAAGGCCAGCACGACCCTGGTGAAGGAATTAAGTGGAAACCTTAGCCCGTGATGGATGAATGCTATGTGCACCACCTGATTCTAGTGCAATGGCCATGGGACCTTATACCTCAATCGAGGCGCCATCCAGTCCATCTTGGTGAACTCCGAAAGGAGCTCCATCATCACCAATTGCTCCAGCTGGGATTGCAAGATGGAGAAGCGCTCCCTATCGCTCACCCACACAGGCAGATGAGGAAGACGCAGCAACGCAGCCTCAAGCGGGTCGCATTGACCGGGGGTTTTCTCCGAAGATGGAAGGGGAGGAAGCCATGACTCTTCGACTGAGGGAGATACAAACGTCGTCGATCTAGAGGGGGCTTATCGGTGCAACAAACCTCGGGTTTGTTGCCCAGACCGTGCACAGGACTAAAAGAGCCAAGTTGCAGCAACCAAGACAAGGCCAAGCACAAGAGATCAGATCATTGAGAAATCAGAGTGCAGATCAAGAGGGCCAAGTCAAGCCAAAGGAAGCAAGACACCACTAAGGGAAAACCTCCGTTGCCGGGCAGGCGAGCCTGGCGAGGTCGAGGTGGCCCCAAGAGTAAGCATCAAGACCATCCCGACAGGTCTTCTGGCCACAATGAAGGCAAACCACCCCGCCAAGGCTCCACTGCTCCACATCACGGCGACACAAGTCATCGATCGGTGCGGTGTCAAGCCCCCAAGTGACTAAGTGGTTGTTTTCTGCCACATGGCAGCCACTTCCTATGGAAAACACCTCCAAATGACACCTGTCCAGCGACGTGTCATAATGACAGGAGAGAAGGTGTCCGATCAGCCCGACAAGGCTTGCCGGGCAGGCCATGGTGTGACACTAAGCGGCGCATTTAATGCGCTCTGCCCTGTCTGTAGAGTTAGGTATGATAGCACAGTTCACTATCTAATCAGTGCATAATCACTGATTTGCCACTGTGGTGACCCCGCGATCATAAAACGAGGCTCAGGGAAACCATAGAAAGGATTCAGACCCCCGTACACTCATACACGCATAGCTTCCCTCGCCCTGAAGCAACCCTGCCGGGCAAGAGCACTGCGTTTTCCACCACAATCCACCATCAATCCACCAAAGCAGGTGTATGGTTTTACGCCTCGCGGCGGCCCGAACCTGGGTAAAACACTACAAAAAAAATACACTTCGGTAATGATACGTGTTTGTCACAATAGGTCACATTTTCTGTCATGCATGTACATCCATGAAGATTTTATGACAGAATCAAGATAGTCATAGTTATGATGTCGTAGAAGTGTTCCATGATAATACCAAAATTATCATCACGGAAGTGTCCACTTCCATGATGATAAATCGTGCATCATAGAAGTTCTTTCATCAAGGGTGACCGGCACGTGGCATCCATCATAACGGGTTGCCGTCAAGCTATCGGGTCCAGTTTTGGATCTGATAACCCGCTAATAGCAACGACCAATGGCGATTTTCCACATGTAAACTTCTCATTGGTCGACGGAACCACGTGTCAGCTCGGCGTTGGCATAGATGTCACTCATCCAATGGGTGAGATGCGCCTATGATATGTTGACACATGGACCGGCCCAAAAGTGGCCCATAAATATTAAATGGTCCGGCCCAACTAAAGGCCCACAAGATTTTGTAGACCATAATGGGCCGGTCCAGCTAAAGGCACACATGATTTTGCAGACCATAATGGGTCGGTCCAGCTAAAGACCCACAAGATTCTGAAGACACTAGTAGGCCGACCCGTTAACATGCCACCATGTTTTGGGCCAAATGCCGGCCCATATTTGATCCGGTCCATTAACATCCTGCCACGTTTTGGGCCTAATAAAGGCCCATATGAGACCCGACTCGTTAATAGTTTAACACATTCTGGGCCATATTACGGCACATATCAGATCCGGCCCTTTAAGAGCCTTTGGGCTAAATTATGGCCCGTATCAGATTCGACCCGTCAACTGGACCCTGTGCTTTTGGGACCACTTGAGGCCCGCTTAGGATTTCTATTTGCTAAATGCCCATTTAGCAATACGGCCAGATATTAGTTTCGGCCTGTTAAAGGCTCATTTTACATTTCGGCCCTATATTTGTTTCGGCCTGTTAAAAGCCCGTCATATAGTTGGGCCTAACTATGGCCCTCTTTGCATCTGGCCTGCTCACAACCAATAATTTGATTGGGCCAAACAAGGATCAAGACAATTTTGGCCTGTTAATGGCCCGTGATGTGATTGGCACAATCATGGGTCGGGGTCTATTTCGGCCTACTACCGGCCCGTGAGCTGTTTGGCACGTTTCAGGCCCAACCTACTTTTGGGCCTCCTAACAGCCAACTGAATTTTCTTGCGAAAATAGGGCCGGCGGTTTACTCGGCCTATTAACGGCCAGAAACTACTAGTGGGCCAATTTACATTTAGGCCTGTTAATGGACCAAGATGACTGGGCCCATGATGCGGCCCATACAGAGTGATTTGCATGACGGCCTGATTATGTACCATAATTTTACAGTTTGGCCGGTTTACTTTTCATGGAGTGAAGACATGATATATATATATATATATATATATACAGTAAAATAACTACAACATCGTGAATAAGAAAAAACCTAGACTATATAATAAAGAAATTACAACATATTACATCCACTGGGCATCAAAGTTTTCCACTATGATAATAAAGCACAAGAAGACAACAGATTACATACACTGGGCATCAAAGATCGCCACCAGTGCAAATAAACACACCGACAAAATAATATACAAAATCGATAACACTTCAGTAGAGTTCAAGAAAGGTTAGCCCTACTCGGGAGCTGCAGCGCAAGCAGGTGAGCAAGCTCATGAGACTACACTTGTTTGACTCTTATATCCTCCTCACTCTGAAAGAGAAACAAGCAGACAGATGACAGGTTTTGCACATATAAGTATCGGTGTTGACAATTCATCACATTTCTTATTGACGAATAAAAGTGACACCGTTTAAAATAGCATTAACACAATATGGTATTGTCAGATTAAGACATGGTAGGAAATGACAGTGTGAAGGAGTTGGCAACTTCACGACACCACTGGATTAGATCAAAAACTCATAAGTATTAATGGTTAGTGTGCTATCAATTTATCCCATTTCAGATTGGCAAATAAAGAAACAATTTAAATAATAGTAGAATGATATGACATTGTTCATAGTTAAGACATTGTAGAATATGACATTGTGCTATAGTGGATAGGTTCACCACACCACTGGATTACGGATCAAGAACAGAAGCATACATGCGGTGCAAAAGAAGATGACTTGCTCTGTATAGTTACATTTACATGGTATGAAGAAGGAACTTGGTTTTACAACTGAAAACTGAAATTGAGAAGGACAAAGTTTTGTTTATGAACTACATAATAAACTTTAAACATGCAATTTGATGCAAACACCAAAAATAAACAGTTGTTGAAGCCATGCCTAACCAAAAATAAACAACTAATTTAGAGAGTATAACATTATTATGGGACCTTCATTTCTTGTACAAATATTTTTATTTATATGTTAGGATCATGATAGTTAATATAGAAAAATTGTAGAATAGTTTTTTGTTATCTAGATGTTCTGTCGGGAAGCGTCAAGGGGCAATAAATGAAGATGATTAATTGTGTATGGACAAAGAAGGTGATTGGTGACAATTTAAATCAACGGAAAAGAGCAGCTAGTGGGATGTGTGGTGTTTGTAAGAATAGAGAGAAAAAAGATATTTGTATTTGTGTTGTGCTTAAATATTCCATGCAATGTGCTCGTCTGTGGAGAGCAAAATGGGCATTGTTTACAAATTCATTTGTTGGCCCATGGCAATGTACGGGCATTCTACTAGTACACAACAAAGTTTGAAGGCTTGAGAAATAAAAACTTACATTAGTGGTGAAGACCGGCTCTAGAAAGCCCTTTTCCATGCTGATGGAGGGGGGCAATTCAAGAAGTTTACCACATAATCTTTTTCATAAGCATTGCCTTTATTCTACATTTTGTTAAGAGTAAATATAGATGTGATAATATAAGAAAAAATGGAGAATATTTAAGATAAGATGAAGAGAGATGCTACATAACTAAGTAGCTATAAATGTAAGTACAGTGATACAGGAAAAAGGTACAGCCAAGTGCAATGCAGAGCTAAACTACTTCAGTACCATCGGTGTTATCCAACCTTGTGGTAAGAGTAAATAAAGATCTGATGTATAGAAAATGGAGGGCAAAGGAAAATAAGCTGCGGAGTGATGGTACATGAACAACTAGCTGCCAATATAAGTACACTGATAAAGGACAGCAGGTACTTACAAGAACAATGCGGAGCTAAATTTTTTCATTGGCATTGGATATATTCTACACTAATGTAACCATTAATACAGATCAGATAATTTGGAGCGAACAATTGAATAGCAAGCTATCATGCATACTGCTGTCACAAAATGAACCATGTATGAATGCAAGTACATTGATACATGACAACATGTACTAACAAGAGCAAAGCAGCGGGCAACATATTTGCGATATCCCGTCATCCTTTTCAAACCCGAATTCTTCTTTGAGTAGATTTCCTGCAAAAGAGATCCGTAAGGCACATGCGGAAAAGGAGAAGTTAAATTTGTCATGTGATATCATAGACAGTACCTCATCCTGGGAACGAGACCAGTGCATAACAAGGTTTTTCCATTCAATGTCTTCTAAAATTAGCACAGGAGACTTCACTAGAAATTCGTTTATAAACTTGCCATCAAAGTGTGATTTCCTCAGGTAACACCGATACTGCTGCAATGCTTCCTTGAGAAGTGCAAGCAAGCTTTGCTTGTCATGACTATCCAGATTGACCCTCGCCTACTTACAACAATGTAATATAAATCATTGATGTGTTCAGTCAGTAGAAAATGGGAAAATAATCACCATGAATAATAGCACTTACACGTAAGTCGGACAGGAAGATGTGAAAATGGTGTTCGTCTTCACAATAATCTTTCCATGATGGGAATATATGCACGCAATCCCTAACAACATTCAAAGCATTGTCTTTTAAACTAGGAATAATTGGAATGGGGTTCCAATCTGCAGGAATTAGCCGTCCCACCACTTGGGATAGGTCTTCGGCCGGTGGACTTGCTGTACTTTTTGTTGGAGTGGGATTTTTTATGTAGGGCGGAACCCTGGGGGCCGATCTTTCACGTTTGGAGAGGATCCCTACGAGGAACACGAAGAACACGAGGAGGGAAGCGGAAGAATTCACGGGGAAACACAAGAGGAAAACACTCAACCCACTAGAATATGATCACACATGTGCTAGATCATCGCAACTCAAGTAGAGATACAAGATACAAGTCCAACAAAGGACGATACAAAGGGTAACCGATTCTTCTCCGGGAGGAGGTCTTGATGATGGTCTTGTCCGAATGGAGGTCTTGAATCTAGGTGGATCTTCTCCAGATGGAGGTGTCGGTCCCTCACGAGGAGTAGATCCAGATGGATGAGCAAGGCTCTATCTCACAAATGAGCTAAATCAACGCTACCCTAGCTAGGAGGTTGGAGAGGTCTATTTATAGTCATAGTGCAAATGAGGGGCAAAGTGAAGGGGTACATGGGCATCAGCACGCAGCTGGACGCAGCCAGGGTCCAGATGTCCGTGGGGTGCCGGTCGTCCGGAGGCTCGCGAGGTCTCGGACGTCCGGGGTTCTTCGGATGTCCGTAGATTCTGTTCTGTGGTCGCTGGCACGGTTGTCCGTACTTCTTCGGATTTCCATGATTTTGGTTCTGTTGGTAGGTGCACGGTCGTCCAGAAGGGCTCGGTCGTCCGGAGCCTGGGAGTGGTCGGTCGTCCGGGCTGGGCCGGTCGTCCGGGGCCTGTTGCTCTAGCTGGCTTCTCTTCCCTTGGCTGTAGCGTCCTCCAGGCGTCAGACGTCCGGGCCGGGCCGGTCGTCCGGGACCTATAGCTTCCAAAGCAGCTCTTCTTCTTGATCTTCACACTTTGTGTCCTCGCCATCTTGGTCATTGAATGTAGCTGTCCCGTGACTCTCGTCCAAGCACCTGATCCTAGAGTCTCCGTATGAGGTAGTAGCCATGTCTCGTGAGTAGGAAGAGGGAGTTCAGAGAGGAGCGAGTTCACCTTATCTTTGATAGCCTTTGCTCGAGCTCTTGTCATGGGTCCAAGTGGTGTCGAGGGAGATGTAGGTACGTCCATGGGGATGAGCGAGGGATGCTCCGCATCATCTCCACCCCCTTGGGAAAGGTCCGACCTCAGATCAAAAGTTTCATCACCATGGTATGGCGAGAGGTCCTTGACGTTGAAGATGTCGCTCACGTTGTACTTGTCTCGTGGGAGGTCGATCTTGTAGGCGTTGTTGCTTTAGCGTGCTAGCACCTTGAAGGGTCCATCGGATCTAGGTAGAAGTTTGGACTTGTGTTCGTTGGGGAAGCGGTCCTTGCGAAGGTGTAGCCACACGAAATCACCAATGTTGAAGGTCATGGGTTGCTTGTTGACGTTGAGCTTGGTCGCTAGTCGTTGTACTTGGCGCTCGATGGTGTGCCTTGTATCTTCGTGCATCTTCTTCATGTAGCGTGATCATGCACTCGCGTCAAGGTTGGTGCGCTCTTGTAGAGGAAGAGGTAGAATGTCCAATGGGGACAGCGGGTTGAAGCCGTAGACGACCTCGAAGGGGGACTTGCCGGTAGTTGAATGTCTTGCACGGTTGTAGGCATACTCGGTGATGGAGAGACACACCTCCCACTCCTTGATGTTCTTCTTGATCAACACATGAAGTAGAGTGGAGAGTGTACGGTTCGTCACCTCCATTTGGCCGTCAGTTTGAGGATGGTACGCGGATGAGAACAAGAGCTTGATTCCAAGCTTGGTGCATAGCGTCTTCCAAAAGTAACTCAAGAACTTGACGTCGCGGTCGGAGACGATTGTCTTTGGTACTCCATGGAGTCGCAAGATTTCTCTACAAAAGAGATTGGCAACATGTGAAGCATCGTCTATCTTCTTGCAAGGAATGAAATGTGCCATCTTAGAAAATCGGTCCACAACAACAAACACGGAATCCTTTCCATTTTGAGTTCTAGGAAAACCAAGTACAAAATCCATGCTAATGTCTTCCCAAGGTTGATACGGAATAGGAAGAGGCATGTAAAGACCATGGGATTGAGCTTTAGACTTAGCTTTGTGACATGTAGAGCATCGGTTGGTGAAGTGTGAGACGTCGCAGAACAGCTTGGGCCAAAAGTAGTTCTTGGAGAGCGTGGCGACTGTCTTGTCACGTCCAAAGTGTCCCATGAGTCTGCCTCCATGAGCCTCTTGCAAAAGGATCAAAATGAAGGGCAGACTCGGGAATGCAAAGTTTGTTAGCTCTCATAAGATAATCATTCTTGATGTAATATCATTCCCAAGATGTATGCGTAAAACACTTAGCATAAGGATTAGAAAAGGAAGGATCATTCGCATACAAGTCTTTTATGTGCTCAAAGCCAATAACATTCAACTCAAGTTTAGTGACAAGCATGCATATGCGTGAAAGTGCATCCGCAACTACATTTTTCTTACCCTTAATGTACTTGATCACATAGGGGAAGATTCAATAAATTCACTCCATTTGGCATGACGCTTGTTAAACATAGTTTGACCTTTTAAGTACTTAAGCGTTTCATGATCGGTATGTATGACAAACTCATGAGGTCATACAATTCTTTGTCATAGATGGGGCAGTTAAGTTGAGCACCGGAGAGTTTTTCACTAAAATATGCAATGGCTCGTTTTTCTTGCATCAAAACTCCGCCAATTCCGGTACCACTTTCATCACAATGAACCTCAAAAGTTTTGTCAAAGTTGGGCAAAGCAAGAATAGGAGCATGAGTAAGCAAAAACTTGAGATCATCAAAAGCGGTAGATTGCAAAGATCCCCAATATAAAGGAGCATTCTTCTTACTCAAGGCATGCAAAGGAGCGGCAATAGTGCTAAAATCTTTCACAAAGCGATGATAAAAACCCGCAAGGCCAAGAAAGCTACACACTTGTTGCAAATTGGTGGGTTGGGGCCAAGTTTTAATTGCTTCAATTTAAGATTCATCAACATGGACACCCTTGGAAGAAACGATGAAAACCAAGAAAACAAGCTTGTCAACACCAAACATGCACTTTTTCATGATGGCATAAAGACGTTCCTTGCGAAGAGTTTGGAAAATAGCCCTAACATGCTTTAGATGCTCTTTCAAGGATTTGCTAAAAACAAGAATGTCATCAAAGTAAACCACAACAAATACTCGAATATAAGGTCGAAGCACAAAACGCATAAGACGCATGAAGGTATCGGAGCTTCCGATAAACCCATGAGCATAACCAACCACTCGTACAAGCCAAATTTGGTTTTGAAAGCGGTTTTCCATTCATCACCTTCTTGTATGCAGATTTGATAATAGCCACTTTTAAGATCAATTTTTGGGAAAATTGTGGCACCGCTAAGTTCATCAAGCATATAATCTAGGCGAGGAATGGGATGCCTATAGCAAACAGTAATAGCATTGATAGGTCTACAATCCGAACACATGCGAAAACTACTGTCTTGTTTGGGCACAAGTATAACGGGATGGGCACAAGGGCTTAAGCTTTCACGTACATGACTGTTGTCGATTAGTTGTTGTACTTGCCATTGGATCTCCTTAGTTTCTTCGGGGTTGACGCAGTATGGAGCTTTGTTTGGTAGGGGTGCTCCGGGGATAAGGTCGATTTGGTGCTCAATTCCTCGTAGTGGAGGTAGTCCTGGAGGTAGCTCATCGGAGAAAACATCTTGGAATTCATGCAAAAGAGAAGATAACACTAAAGGTAGCTCGTGAGAGGTGTTAGTTTTTGGTTCCCCATCTTTGCACACAAGGACAAAGTGCATAACACTCGATGGGTTCTCACACACTTCTCTCATCTCACTTTTGGTGGCAAATAGGACTAAGTTTTTCTTGTCACTCATCGTGGAGGCACTCTGTTTTGGCTTGTGGCTCTCACTCTCTTTTGGGTGGATCACTTTCTCACTTTTCTATCCACGGTGGGTGGCTTGCTTGTGGGATATCACTTGACTAGGATACATAGGTCGTAGCACATACTCCTTCCCTTTCATCTTGAAGCTATAATGATTGGTACGCCCATTGTGGATGACGCCGTGGTTGAATTTTCATGGTCAACCAAGAAGGAGGTGGCAAACAGAAATCGGGACGACATCACACTCCAAAGTGTCCTCATATGCGCCAATCTTGAAGGAGACTTGGACCGTATGCTCAACTCGTATAGTGCCGGAGTCGCTTAGCCATCAGACTTTGTAGGGGTGCAGGTGCTTCATCTTGACCAATTGTAGCTTGGAGCATAGTTCTTCACTTGCCAAGTGGTGACAACTACCTCCGTCGATGATGACCTTGATGGACCTTCCATTGATGCCGGCTTTTGTGTGGAAGATGTGGCATCGTTGGAGTTCTTCTTGTTGATGTTGAAGAGTCAAGACTTTGGAGACAACGAGAGCGGGGCTCGAATCCTCATCACAAAAGACTTGATCATCTTCATTCTCGTTCACGCGCCGGTGCATGGCCACTTGCTCAAGGGATTCCATCCCCTCTTCACTCATGGAGACATAGGTTCCATCATCGTTGAGGATCATGGTGCGCTTATTTGTGCATTGGTAGGACTTGTGGCCTCGGCCGCCGCAAGTGAAACACTTGAAGGAACTTTTCTTGATGGTCTCATCGGTTGGAGTAGATGATGAAGCTCGCGGCTTGAAGTTGCTTGTAGTAGTAGGAGGACGACTTGAGCTTGTTGATGCTTTCTTGTAACTTGACTTGTCGTCGTTGCTTGTAGATGGCTTGGTTGAGGTAGAAGTTGGAGGAGTCGTTGAAGCTTGGGTGTTGGAGAAGCCGTAATTCTTGGATGAGTACTTGGCGTACCTGAAGTCATCTTGCACTTGACGTTCGGCTTTGGTAGCTTGATGGACGGGCTCAATGAGGTTGGAGTAGGGTTGGAAGTCGGCAATCTTCTTGATGGGATGATTGAGGCCATTCAAGAAGCGTGCCATCGTTTGCTCATCATCTTCCGTGACATTGGCTCGTATCATGGCTATCTCCATTTCCTTGTAGTATTCTTCAACACTCTTTGTTCCTTGCTTGAGGAGTTGGAGCTTCTTGAAGAGATCACGGTTGTAGTAGGTGGGCACAAAACATGCTCGCATGACTTCTTTCATTTGAGCCCAAGTGGTGATTGGTGGTTCACCTCTTCCTTCTCGGCGCTCAAGGACTTGTTCCCACCATATGAGCACATAGTATTGGAACTCAAGTGATGCCATAGAGATCTTCTTCTCTTCCTCATAGTTGTGCAAACAAAAGATTTTGTTGACCTTCAATGCCCATGAGAGGTACTCTTCGGGATCATTGCTTCCATTGAACTTGGGCATTATGAACTTTAGCTGGCCATAGTGTTGCTCTTCATTGTGTTGAGGTCGAGGGTGATGATGACGCCCTTGACGTGGAGGATAATCAACCTCATGTTGCTCTTGGCGTGGAGGAAGTCCATGATCAACTTGCTCTTGGCGTGGAGGAAGTCCATGATCATCTTGCTCTTGTTGAACTTGAGGTTGAGGAGGAACTTGTCGAGCTTGTGGAGGAGCTTGAGGAACTTGATGTTGCACTCGCGGTTGGTAGTTCTACTCTTGGATTTCTTCTCGAAGTGCTTCCTCTTGATTGCGCCAATCTCGATTGTGGTTAGCGATGGCTCGACTTGATTCTTTAAGGGCACGTTGCACCTCAAGTGCTTGTGCTTCACGTTGTTGTTGTTGAAGACGTTGAGCCTTGGCGTCTTGTTCCTCTTGATGTAGACGCGCTCGTTCTTCCTCTTGGCGTCGTTGACGTTGTCGTTCTTGAGCTTGTGCAAAAACCACTTGGTGTGGTTGAGGATGATGTACTTGCTCGTCGACTTGCTCTTCTGAATGCTTGTCGTGTAGAGGATTGCGTGATGCATGACAGTCTTGACGCGCGGCTCGTCGAAGTGTGTTCGATGTCGGTGTACTTGAGCCGGAGAAGGTGTCGCCGGAGTGTCGACTCGAGCGGCTCCGTCTTGAGTATGAAGAAATTGAAGGAGGATGGTTCACCAACAAGGCATGGATCTTGTCCATCCTTGCATCGTTCTCTTGCTTGTGAGTGTCGAGCTTGTTGTCGAAGTAGTCCCTTGTACGTTGCTCGGAGAGTCGCAAGTCGGTGGCGAGGTTGTCGATGCGGTCAATCATTGCTTGTTGCTCTTGATGCAACGCTCGTTGTGCACCAAAGAGATGGCTCTTGGTGACGAATCATGACATGCCGTCGTCCTGCTCGATGAAGAGTGGGTTGGTAGAAGAACTTGGCCTATCCATCATTCCAAGCAAAAATGTGAGTGGTAGAAGGAGAACAACTTATACCAAATGTACCTTGACCGATGTTGGAAATGAATCAAGATCACTCAAATTCGGACAATGAAATAGCACAATTGGTACCAATTCTTGTCGGTTCTCACACCTATACAAATAAAAGCTTATGGTGGAGCTTGGTTAGGATGGTGGCACAAAATTTGATGCAATTGTAGGTGAGCTTCAATAATGTTGGAAAAGATTCACAAATTTGCAAATGCAACAAGTAGACCAAGCAAGAAGTGTTACGCGGAACCACACACGCAAATAGATAAGTGGGATTGTGCAAACCAAAAATGAGCCAAAATGTGGAGTCCACGAAAATGCTCTTGTTGCACAATACTCGAGAGACGCTAGCACGATTGCACAATAGGCGGATACGTAACTTGTGCACAACCTACTAGGCAAAAACTGCAACGACCTCTATCCCAAGTATGCTATATGTATGGTATTTCGGTGCTATGATCCAAGATGATCAGATATGACAATCTTAATGTAGTGTGATGCTATGGCTCTTGCTTATAAGGTCTTTTCTTATCTTTCCTCTTTGCTTAAAAGCTTGTTTGGCTCTTTCACTTTTGAGCTCTTTTCTCATGCAAAACTTCACGAACCAAGATAGCAATTGTGTATGCTATGACAACCTTGTGACACAAAAGATGATGCCAAGATATGCACCACTATGGTATGGTATGTATGCTATGGAGTATGAACACTAATGTGCACAAGTCACATTGCCGGCAGTACTCAGTGGCTAGTCTCGATGGGTAATCAACGCAAAAGTAGGGCCATGTGGTTATCAATGCAATTGCAAGGTATGACAAAGATGTCGCCGAGGTTACCGTCCTTAGCGATGATGCGTCCTTTTCGAAGATGAGTGGTGGTGATGATGATGTTGAACCGTACCTATATAGTCGAAACACAATAGGACATGGGAACCACAACCCAAAATCTCAAAGACCAAAACGTGTCAAAATCATCATGGGAGGTATGGGGGATGATGGTGGTGTATGTGGGCCGCTGTGGTGGTATGGGGGTTTGGAAGATGTGGTGGAAGATGGGGAAGTGGTGGTGGCCGAACTGGAAACTTTCAGTTTCGTTAGGTTCTCTCGGACGTCCGGGTGGTCACGGTCGTCCGGTCGTTGGACGTCCGGCGGGGTCCGGTCATCCGGGTCCTGGGCAAAAATCGGGCACAGGATGAACTGCACGATTTCAGGGTGGAGGGAGATGGTGATGTCGAAATCGAGCGGATATGTGGATGGAAAAGGGTGGAGAGGGTGGGGAAAGCTAGATCCACACATGGCAACACAAATCCATGGAGCAAATCCAATAAAATTTCAACTCACCAACAAATCACAAAAAATGGGGCTATTTTTGGTGGGGATTTTCGGATTTAGGACGAAAACAACAAAATCAAGCTAGAAAACACGGGGTAGGGGCTCCAAAAACGTGATCAACGTGGCTCATGATACCAAGTTGATGTAGGGCGGAACCCTAGGGGCCGATCTTTCACGTTTGGAGAGGATCCCTACGAGGAACACGAAGAACACGAGGAGGGAAGCAGAAGAATTCACGGGGAAACACAAGAGGAAAACACTCAACCAACTAGAATATGATCACACATGCGCTAGATCATCGCAACACAAGTAGATATACAAGATCCAAGTCCAACAAAGGACGATACAAAGGGTAACTGATTCTTCTCCATGAGGAGGTCTTGGTGATGGTCTTCTCCGGATGGAGGTCTTGAATCCAGGTGGATCTTCTCCGGATGGAGGTGTCAGTCCCTCACGAGCAGTAGATCCGGATGGATGAGCGAGGCTCTATCTCACAAATGAGCTAAATCAACGCTACCATAGCTAGGAGGTGGGAGAGGTCTATTTATAGTCATAGTGCAAATGAGGGGCGAAGTGAAGGGGTACATGGGCATCAGTCCGCAGCTGGACGCAGCCAGGGTCCGGACGTCCGTGGGTTGCCGGTCGTCCGGAGGCTCGCGGGGTCTCGGACGTCTGGGGTTCTTCGGATGTTCATAGATTCTGTTTTGTGGTCGTTGGCATGGTCATCCGAACTTCTTCGGATTTCCATGATTTTGGTTCTGTTGGAAGGTGCGCGGTCGTCCGGAAGGGCTCGGCCGTACGAAGCCTGGGAGTGGCCGGTCGTTCGGCCTGGGCCGGTCGTCTGGGGCCTGTAGCTCTGGCTGGCTTCTCTTCCCTTGGTTGTAGCGTCCTCCAGGGATCGGACGTCCAGGCCGGGCCGGTCGTCCGGGACCTGTAGCTTCCAAAGCAGCTCTTCTTCTTGATCTTCACACTTGGGGTCCTCGCCATCTTGGTCATTGAATGTAGTTGTCCCGTGACTCCCGTCCAAGCACCTGATCACACATAGAGTCTCCATATGAGGTAGTAGCCATGTCTCGTGAGTAGGAAGAGGGAGTTCGGAGAGGAGCGAGTTCACCTTATCTTCGATAGCCTTTGCTCGAGCTCTTGTCATGGGTCCAAGTGGTGTCGAGGGAGATGTAGGTATGTCCATGGGGATGAGCAAGGGATGGTCTGCATCAATTTTTCTGTGGTATGGCTGTTGCTATGGCCACTAAAATCAACATACCTTTTGCGGGAGTGCAGGTCTAATGTGGTGGGGCTATTGGTGTGGCCAGTGAAGCATGGGTATAGTCTTCTGGAGTCGGTCCTACATTTTGTGTCACTGGTTGTAGAGCCAATATAAGTGGGGTGTTGTATGATTTCTCTGGCACCACCAGGTTTTTCAGGGACTTTGCTGGTGCTCCTTCAGGTTCGGCAATCACCCTCTTCCTTTTTGATGTTCGATGCACAAGAAAAATATTTGAGTGGGAAAACATGGTATGACGACAGATGGTATATATATTGATAATGGATTGGCAAGGCATCTTGACATATATGATGAGTCAACTAAGCGGATGGCGGTGCAACAAAGTAAAAGAAATGCAAGACACCTTATGCAAGATACGCGTAATCAATAAAATCTTGCCAAATTAGAACAGGTACCTGGATGGGTGACAAGGACAGGCCATGAGCCTTCGACTCCTCGAGGTCAGAATAGTCATTAGGATCATATTCTGAACAAGAATCTGCAGGTGGGGAGCGCATGAGTTTCATTGCATCCAGAATGGCACTCAATGCTTTGGTGCCAATTTTGTTAGTCCTTGCAGTGTTCCACAATATTCTTCTGACGACAGATTCTGATATTCATTGTGGTTACGTAAAATATCTGAGAAGCATGAAAACATAAAGAGTAGTGGATTATCTTTGTAATGCAGATGATATTCTAATATAGGGGTTCCCTATAAACCCTCGTGTGCTATCACTGGATTCTGATGAGAGAGCCCATGTGTGCTGTAATATGGTGCGTGCATTAATATAATCTGGCACAAGTACACACAAAAATAGGCTCCAGAAGTAAGGATAGTTGGCAGATGATAGGTTCATAATATATTGTATGGCTAGAAGGGCTTTAGATACCAGCTCTCTTCAACTGAAGGTGTGGTACTGTTAATATTAGTGTAACTCTCAAAGGCGACACAGCTCCCCGCATTTCCTTGCTAATCTTATAGGATTAAAGTGGGCAGGCCACTACAGTTCCTATTCCTATGTTTACAAAATCCTACGAATCAAGAGCCCGAAGAGTTGAAAATGTCCATCACAACCGACCGAATAGACCTCTACACTGTGAATGTCCCTGCTCCTCTTCACTACAAGGAACATACTGTGCTACTATCATACTCCCTCCATTCCAAAATATAAGTCTTTGTAGAGATTTCCACTATGGATCACATACAGATGTATACAGATACATTTTAGAGTGTAGATTCACTCGTTTTGCTCCATATGTAGTCCATGGTGGAATCTATACAAAGACTTGTATTTAGGAACGGAGAGAGTACTTATTAAAGAAGAATAGAAGAGGAACATGCTAAACAAGAGCAAGCATATTTTGGATAATAAAATGTTTGTTGCTTAGTGCCCACACATGATGAACTAGAGTGCATTAAGAATGCAACTCTCTGCTGTCTCTCTATATGTGGTGCACATGCTTTTCGAAAGTAAAGTAGAAACATTAGCTGACCAATTAAACGTTATATGTTTTAGTAATATCAGCATCATATCAGATTCGTATTTGAGCAACAAGTTTTGAATTATGAGTGGCACGTTGTTTAGCTTGATGGATTGAGGAGCAGTGCTAAGCAGCTACGATGATGGTACTGAATATAAAGGAATGTCTACATGCAAGTCGCATGACTTTCGTCATTTGGGTCAGTTGACCATCTCAGGCGGTTGGATGAAGATCCTACATCTCCTAACCCTTCTTCTTCCTCGTCTCTGATTCTTCCCCTACAGAACACCGCACACGCCACCAACTGAACCACCGGCCCGACCCCCCCTCCCTCCCCTGAACCGCCCCACCACATGTATTCCTCCGGCACCCCCACCCCCACCCCCACCGGCGTAGAGTTTTCTTCGGTCAGCGAGGCCCCACTGTCGGTGTCAAAACCGTCGGATCTCGAGTAGGGGCTCCCGATCTGTGTGTCTAAGGCTAATGGTAACAGGAGGCAAGGGACACGATGTTTTACCCAGGTTCGAGACCTCTCGATGGAGGTAAAATGCTACTTCCTACTTGATTGATCTTGATGATATGAGTATTACAAGAGTTGATCTACCACGAGATCGTAGAGGCTAAACCCTAGGAGCTAGCCTATGATGATTATGATTGTTCTTCCAAGGACTAAACCCTCCGGTTTATATAGACACCGGAGGGGCTAGGGTTTACACAGAGTCAGTTACAAAGAAGGAAATCTATTATCCGAATCGCCAAGCTTGTCTTCCACGCAAAGGAGAGTCCCATTTGGACACGGGACGAAGTCTTGAATCTTGTATCTTCACGGTCCAACAGTCCGGCCAAAGTATATAGTCCGGCTGTCCGGATACCCCCTAATCCAGGACTCCCTCAGTAGCCCCTAAACCAAGCTTCAATGACGATGAGTCCGGCGCGCAGTTTGTCTTCGGCATTGCAAGGCGGGTTCCATCTCCGACTATTCCGAAGCAGATTTAAGGATTACGTCCGGCTCTGTGAGATAACTTCCGCACACCATCGTAGAGGGCATAACACCCCACAAATCTGATCTGCTGATAATTTTTCTTGCGGGGAGCCCTTGCAACATGGCCTGTCCAATACGAATCGGTTTTCTTGGCCTGCCTCGACACATGTTGCGAGGCGGTTTTATTGGCACACCCTGCCAAAACAGAGATCGTGTTCCCCTTATCGTGGGATCTTCCATCAATACGGGCGCGTGCAACCCCACGACGCCTGTTGGTATGACTCCGTGTTTTTAGGTAAGTCCCAAGCGGTTACACTGAGGACGCTTGATATTCACCCTCTTTATAGAGGGGCTGAGGCCTATCCCTCTTTTCTACCATGCTTGCGCCTTTTCGCATCTCGAGTTCTAACACCCGAAGCCCAAGCTCAAGCACTTCGGATCTTCAATCATGCCCGGATCCAACCTTCAAGGTCGGTGGATGGCCTGCTCAGTCACCGAGGAGGACATCGCGAAGCTTAGGGAGGTCAGATATCTGACCGCTAACATCACGCACAGGCCTCCTACTCCAGGGCAGGTCATCCCTACTCCTGAGCCCAACGAGAGCGTCGTATTTGTTTCTCACTTCCTCCGCGGCTTAGGCTTCACCCTTGATCCCTTCGTGAGAGGGCTCATGTTCTATTATGGGCTAGATTTTCATGATCTGGCTCCGGACGCCATCTTCCACATCTCGTCGTTCATCATCGTGTGCGAAGGCTTCCTCCACATCACCCCGCACTTCAGCTTATGGCTCAAGACCTTCAATGTGAAGCCAAAGATGATTTGAGGGGCGGCATGCAGAGTGCAGAGGTGCTGTAATAAGTAGGAATGCCGACGCCCCATGGCCAGAGGGCTTCTTCCCGGAAGTGTCTGATCTGTGGCAGCGGAGGTGGTTTTACGTCACGGCCCCTAGAGGCACAAAGTGGGTGGCTGACCCCGACTTTTGTTCGGGCCCTCCACCCCAATTGGCATCATGGGCCAATGTGGGACTGGATTAGGGGCCCGCTAATGATGTACCAACATTGCAGAACCGCATTCGGGAGCTTCTTGAGAGGGACATCAGCCTTGTAAGTGTAATTCAGGTAATGCTAGTCCGGCGGATCTTGTCGTGCAAACGTCGGCCTCTCCGGATGTGGGAGTTCAATCCGGAAGGTTCACGGACTAGTCTGCACTTCTTCGGCATGACGCTCGAAGGGATGTGTAAGTTATTCTTTGGACCACAAGTAAAGTGTCCGAACACCATCGAGGATGCGGGCCTGAGCTGCAACCGCCTAGATACCCGAGTAAGTAACCCAAAAACCGAACACTTCATTTATTTTTATCATAATATCACCTTGTTTATTTTTATCATAACATCATTCTGAAAATCCTCCATGGTCAGGAATGGCTCAGCAAGGCGGAGAGAATCAGGTGTCCGGCGCCACTTTCCGAAGGCTCGCCCAGTCCCGCCATAGCCAAAATGCTTGGTCGTGTGCTAAGTGCCCTCGGGAAAAGATGAAGGGAAGAACAGAGAAGCAGAACTTCACACATTGCTCATCCAAACTGGGGGAGTTGGTACCTCCACAGAGGAGGATAGTCGGGGAGGGAAATCTAAGGTTTCCTCCCCTCGCGGGAAGAAAAGAGCCGCCTCCGAAGACTTGGAGACGGAGGTGCCCAAACAAGGGAAGAAAGCTTCACCAGGGGGCCCTTCCCCGAAGGGCGTCCTCATCGCGCCGTGCCCGCAAACTGGCCAGCCCTCAGCCGAGCTATAAGTTAGTCATAGATACAAAGCTAGTGCTTCCCCCTCCTCCGAGAACAATAACCAGGATTCATTCTTTGCAGTCCGGCTAGCAGCTCTTCTCGACAGAGTTCGTCTTCGGGGTATCTCCTTCCGGAGATGATGGAAAGTGAATCCCCACCAACCTCTCCGCCTCATGAGGCGGGCGACCACAAGGTGTCGTCATGGAGGAGTCTAGATTTGACGAGGCCAGAAGCTAATACTTCGGCCGCCCTGAGCCCGGAGCGTTCGGCTCCCATGAGGGGCGATAAGAAGGGTCCGACACAGTTCGGCGACCGGCCGGACACGCTGACGGGCCTTCTGGAGCGAGCTGCTCTCTCGGAGGATCACCGTTCATTGATAAGCACGGTGCTTGAGAAGATTTCATCCACCACAAGCGGGTTGAATGAAGCTTTTACGAGCCTGCTTAGAGGCTTTGAGGTATGTAATGAAATACGTATGTTTTGATTGTGGCGCACACGCTAGGTGTGCTCCATATGGATAATAGCCCCTAAGACTCTGGATGCCAGCCCTAGGCGGCAAACGGAGGATCACATTGTTGAGTAATGACCGTGCTGTATTAATGCGCAGGTGGCTAGGGGTCCGACAGCCGACCGGTCCATTGAAGTCGACGAACTGAGGCGACAGGTTGAAGTTGTGAATGCCGATGTTACACTTGTGAACGAGCAGCTTAATGAGTCACAAAGTATGTGCTCTGCTTTCCTTATTTTTATAGGAAATATTAAGAGGAGCATAATGTTTAATGTGATATGCCTGGACTACAGGCGGAGCTGCTGCCGTGGAGGCCCTGAGGGCGGAACTTGCCTGAGCCAAGGAACAAGTCCGGGCGGGCAATGCGGCTGCCCTAAAGGCGGCCGAAGAGTTGAGAGCCGAACATGCTTCTCATCGCCGAAGCGAGGATAAAATAGCCGAGATGGCTGTGGAGCTGAAAACACCGCCAGCCGGTATGAGCTTCTTGAAAAAGAGAATCAAGCAAATTCGGCTGACCTGAAGAAGGCCCTTGATGCAGCCAAGGAGACGCGTTCCGAAATGAGGGATGCACGAGAGGAGCTTCGACAGGCCGGAGAAATAGCGGCTGGAAACCCCTATTTGTTGCAGATGAAGTTTTTAGATCCAAAGTACGCTCCTCTGGATCGGCGTTGGAGCCCTGCAGACGCGTATGCGGATTTGGCGAAGAGTAGGGCTGATGCTGCCAAGGTTTTCAAGGATCAAAAAGATGATGAAGTGGAAAAGTTGTTCCGGTCGCAATTCAGTGCTCCAACACGCCCATTGCCATTGAGTGAGAGGATGGCTGCTGTGGCCGAGCTCCATAGGCTATCCGGTCTTGCAATGCGGTCTGTAATAGACCATCTATGGCTGAAGGGGCCTAAGCCGGACAATTATTTTGGTTTGGTGCAACAATTCATTGGTGTCGTATCGCGGATCGATGCCATGAAGAGGTCGGCGTGCATAGAAGGTGCACGGATGGCTCTTGCCCGCGTTAAAGCATATTGGACAGATATGGAGTCCACCATCATTGCGACCCAGAATCCGGCGGGAGGCCAGGATCCGGCCGAGCACTACTTGGAGCAGGTAGCAGAAGGTGCTCGCTTAATAGAGGCTCAGTGCTTGAAGAATGTCGTGTTCGAGTGACAAATCGTTTCATTGTAAAAACAATGTTATTGTAATTATGGAGGCTATGTTTATACTTTTTGCCCGAAAGTGTTATTGTGCCTCCTGTGCGGCCGTTTTATGTATATATGCAATTTTGAAAGTTAGCAGTCGTTGGGTTCAGCCCCCACACATATAATGCGGGGGTGTTCACGAGAATATGTGCAATCACACTTGATCCAACATCTTGGTCCATTAAGGAGGTGATCGCACGTCAAACTAGGCAACCAGACTATATAGCTTTAACACTTTCACTTAGCCATAGGAGTTTGACGGTGGGGCTACTATGTAGCCCCTTGTACCTTTGCGTGCATCCGAATACGGGCGCGTGTGTACATGACTGGGAAATGGTCCTTCGTTAATGCGGAGGAATCCTAAAGATTCCGATAAGTCTTCGAGTGGTTGAACAGTCTCTCGCTATATCATGACAGTCAGTTTTCGGCTTTCTCTACTGAGGTGCTCATCCGGAATAACCAGGGCACAATCGCTGTAGTTCTCCTTTGGCCGCCTTAGCCGATAAGAACGGAACATAAGGCGGCAAACCCAGGATCCGGGCAAACCCAACATTTTACCAAAGACATGATTCGGAGCTCATGCATACAAGGCCAAACTCGCGACGCTGAACACTCCCGAAGGTATTCGGACTTTATAACATATACTGGGCTGAGTAACACCCTTTTTTATGAACCGTGTATTTCTAGGTACGTGCATTAGTCTGTCATGGCGAATACGGCAGTATCCTCTATGGGTGTAGTACCCATGGGATGTGTAAGCAACAAGAGACAATAAAGAAGGTTTACACAGGGGCTTAATCTAAAGAGAAACCTTTGAGCGGGGCCCTACTGCACGTCTGCGCCTTTGTCTCCGTTGTGTCGTATCCTGGGAGGGTGTCGCACGAATGGTGTTTGAAAAAAGAAAACCTCATGTAGAACAGTATGACGTAAGCGTGCGAAGAGTTGGCTATCACCAATGGATAGTAAAAGTGAAAGATATTGGCTTGTTAATAAGGTCAAGCCAAGAGTTGGGCTTTATTAAATATCTATAGCCCCTGGTGTCCTCTATGGGATTACATGTGTGGCGCCCAGATCAGGTTTATCTAGGCTGCCGGACTCGTCTAACCGTGTATGTGGTCTTAACGACCGATCATGTGTTCTGGTATTAGAGGCCGCTTAGAGTCTGGCTGCTGGAGCCGTCTCATACTCTTCCGCGCGTAAGGAACACTCTGTATTTCCGTTGACGGTGATGACGCCACGTGGACCGGGCATCTTGAGTTTAAGGTAGGCGTAGTGCGGTACTGCGTTGAAGCGAGCGAAGGCCGCTCTCCCAAGGAATGCGTGATAATCACTTTGGAGGGGGCCGATGGTGAAGAGTAGTTCTTCGCTTCTGAAGTTGCCTGGGGAACCGAATGTCACCTCTAGTACGAGGGAGCCCCTGCAGCGAGCTTCGACGCCTGGTATCACCCCTTCAAATGTGGTGTTACTTTGGCTGATTTTGGATGGGTCTATCCCCATCCTGCGGACAGTGTCCTGGTATATTAGATTAAGACTACTGCCGCCGTCCATGAGGACGCGAGTGAGATGGTATCTGTCGATTATTGGGTCGAGCACCAATGCAGCTGATCCTCCATGCCGCACACTAGTCAGGTAGTCCCTATGATCGAAGGTGATCGGGCAGGTCGACCAGTGGTTAAGTTTGGGGGCGACGGGATCTATAGCGTGTGCATTTTTGAGCGCGTGTTCGCACCTTCTCTTGGGTATGTGAGCCGCGTGGATCATGTTTACTGTTTTTACCTCTGGTGGGAATTTTTTCTGTCCCCAGTGTTCGGCTGGCGAGGCTCATCCTCGTCTTCACTTGGTGTTTCCCTTCCGCTGTGTTCGACATTTAATTTGCCGGCCTGCTTAAAGACCCAACATTCTCTGTGAGTGTGGTTCGCAGGTTTTTCAGGGGTACCATGAATTTGGCACAGTCTGTCCAGGACTTTGTTCAGGCCGGACGGTCTCTCTTTGCTGCCTTTAGATGACTTCTTTTGTTGACCGGGTCGAGAGCCCCTGAATCCGGTGTTGACCTCTGTGTTGTCCGGACTTTCTTCCTTGTTTCGACGTTTGTCTTTATTGCGTCGTGGCTTCCCGTTGCCATCCCTGATTTTGGATGTGCCTGGGTCACTGGTGCCTCTACAGGCCAACTAGCTGTCTTCACCCGCGCAAAAGAGGGTCATAAGACTTGGTAAGGCTGCCATTGTCCTCGGCTTTTCTTGGCCGAGGTGTCTGGCAAGCCACTCATCCCGGATACTGTGCTTGAAGGCCGCTAGGGCTTCGGCATCCGGACAATCGACAATTTGATTCTTCTTGGTGAGGAATCTGTTCCAAAGCTTGCGGGCGGACTCTTCGGGCTGTTGAATTATGTGGCTTAAATCGTCCGCGTCTGGAGGTCGGACATAGGTCCCTTGAAAATTGGCCCTAAAAGCATCCTCGAGTTCCTCCCAACTTCCGATTGAATTTACGGGGAGGCTTTTCAACCAGTGCCGAGCTGGTCCCTTCAACTTGAGGGGAAGGTATTTGATGGTGTGGAGGTCGTCCCCACGAGCCATGTGGATGTGCAGGATAAAATCCTCAATGCAGACCCCGGGGACTGTCGTTCCGTCATATGCCTCTATGTTCACAGGTTTAAAACCCTGTGGAAATTCATGGTCCAATACCTCTTCGGTGAATCACAGAGGGTGAGCATCCCCTCCATATCTGGATGTGTTGTGGCATGCTATCGGCTGTTGTTGTGTCCGGTGCTGATTCTGAACTGGTATTCGATCAGTCTAATCATTTTGGTGACCATAGTCCTGCGCCGGGGCGTATCCTCTAGATCCATAGATGGACCTTGTTGCGTCGGCCTTTTTATCCAGGAGCTCACGTAAATCATGTGCGGCGTCAGTAGCTGCTCTATTACGGTTATGAAGTGGTTGGTCCGTCCTACTGGCCGTATTGTTCTTCGATGGAACGGCCTCGTCGTCGAATTCTGGCAGCAGCTTGCGCTTAGGGTAGCTCTTTGTGTGGCGATCGTCGCCGTATTTTTCTTCAGTGTCTAGCACTTTATTCCATCTACAATTGAGCGTTTCTTGTGCGGCTTTAAGCCTTTGCTTCTGCTTCTTTAGACTTCTCGCAGTGGCCATAAGCCTTCTGTGGAGGTTATCTCGTTCCGAACGTGTTTCTGGGATGACGAATGTGTCGTCGTCCGGATTGTGCTCCTGTCCCGGGGCGGTTTGCTGAGTTCGTCCCTCGGGATCACTGTGATCGGGCGTCTGTTCCGGGCTGTGTTCGGAGTGACCTGGCTCATCCTGCTCCATTGCTTGGTCATTGTTGCCTTCAAAGTTGACTGGGGTGTCCATCTTTCTAGCGTTGTTATCGCTATTTTTACTGTGGCTGGACTTGGAGCAGCGTCTACGCCGTCGTTTTTGCTTTTGTTCGGGGGTTTTATCCTTCGTTTTGTCGTCATCGTCCTCCTTAGGCGTATCCACCATGTATATATCATATGATGAGGTGGCAGTCCAACGCCCCGTGGGTGGTGGTTCTAAATCATCTCCTGCACCGACGTCCATACCTTCGGTGTCATCGGAGTCGAAGTCAAGCATGTCTGTTACGTCATCGACAGTGGCTATGAAGTGGGTGGTGGGTGGGCAACGGATTTCTTCGTCGCCTTCTTCCCCCCTGAGTCGGACATAGTTTGGCCGAGTCTCCTGAGAAAGAGAGAGATTTTAATGAGTCTAGCATGTCGCCAAAGGGCGAGTGCTGGAAGATATCTGCAATGGCGAATTCCATTACCGGAGCCCAGCCAGAATTGGCGAGTTCGGGGGCGCGCGGTCTGGGACCTAGAACCGGACACGAGTCCAGGGGTCCGGAGACACATGCTTCCTTGGGGGTGAAGTCTGTGTTCGGTTCTACCGCCGATGAGTGTGCAGTCTCCGGGGCGGGGTCCATCCACCCATCCTGGGACGACGCAATCTACGCCGGATTTAGGTCCGGGGCTCCTGCAGGTGCGATATCCCGAGTATTGTCCGACAGCAGGTCTAAGCCATGCTCATCGTGACTGTTCAGCGCTCCTGGCGTAGGCCCGAATCCGTCGAAGATCAAGTCTCCACGGATATCGGCCGTGTAGTTCAAGTTTCCGAACCTGACCTGATGGCCAGGGGCGTAGCTGTCGATCTGCTCCAGATGGCCAAGCGAATTCGCCCGCAGTGCGAAGCCGCCGAACACGAAGATCTGTCTGGGGAGAAAAGTCTCACCCTGGACCGCGTTTTTGTTGATGATTGAAGGAGCCATCGAGCCTTGAAGCAACGACACAGATGAACTCTCAATGAAAGCACCAATGTCGGTGTCAAAACCAGCGGATCTCGGGTAGGGGATCCCGATCTGTGCGTCTAAGGCTAACGGTAACAGGAGGCAAGGGACATGATATTTTACCCAGGTTCGGGCTCTCTCGATGGAGGTAAAACCCTACTTCCTGCTTGATTGATCTTGATGATATGAGTATTACAAGAGTTGATCTACCACGAGATCGTAGATGCTAAACCCTAGGAGCTAGCCTATGATGATTATGATTGTTCTTCCAAGGACTAAACCCTCCGGTTTATATAGACGCCGGAGGGGCTAGGGTTTACACAGAGTCGGTTACAAAGAAGGAAATCTATTATCCGGATCGCCAAGCTTGTCTTCCACGCAAAGGAGAGTCCCATCCGGACATGGGACGAAGTCTTGAGTCTTGTATCTTCACGGTCCAACAGTCCGGCCAAAGTATATAGTCCAGCTGTCCAGATACCCCCTAATCCAGGACTCCCTCACCCACCACTGCCAGGCCACCGCCCCCCACAACCATCGTCCCCACCCGAGCCCCTTCCTTCCCTCTGGCGAACTCCGGTGACCTCTCAAAAAATCGACTGACCCAATTTTGAAATTTAGTCTACTATCATTTAACTTGTGTGGAATATAAAAGGGGAAAACCATAAGCATTGCGAGTATAGTGTTGAGCGTGCCATGGCGGATCTGAAGGTGCAAACCGAACAAAGGCAACTTCGCAACCAATGTTTGCTTTCAACTAACAAGTAAGATCCTAAGTGATGGACAAGAACTCATAGTAAAGCAGTGGCGATCTATTTTCTTATTGTGATAAATAAGTTGAGCAGATACGAAAGAGTACCACCTTTGGTGCAGCGCCATGTATGCATCTACTGAGAATTTGACGGTGTTGTGGTAGAAATGGCTGTCGGCAGCGTGGAAGCAGATCTAGGAGGGTAGACAGTGGCGGCAGGGGAAATATCCCAGCGCGGTGGACGAGACGGTCGTAGGAGTGGCGACGGCAAGGTGGAATACGGCCGGTATGAAGCGAGAGGACGGGATGCAAGGATCCTGGTCCAAAGCGATGGAGGAGAGGGGTCGATCTCTTGTAATGGACAACGGCGTCGGGGTATCAACTCCGGCATGGTGGAGGAGGATGGCGGTGGAAGGGGTGGCAGATGGAGGAGGCTGGGGTGGGGAGGGTGTTTTGGCGCCCATGGAGTACGAATGGGGAAATGGGGGGAGAGAGGAAGGGGGGAACCATGCCTTCGGGGCGCGCTTGTCTCAATTGTGAGGAAATTTACAAACTTAGCCCCCATTTAGAATTTCCTACATCACAACAATAATAGTTGGTTGGGGATAAGACGGTAATCTCGCATACACCGAATATTTGCCACCGGAGATTTCAGCCGAGGAGAGTTTGTTTTGGTGCCCACCGTGTATGAATCCGGGTGAGAGGCGGTTATGTCACGTTTGAGTGAAATTACAAACCTCCCCCTATCAAGACCTATTGGAATCGAGCCGACATGTGTTGCATGTCAGGGACAGGCAGTAATTTCCATCTCCCATATTTTGGTTTTGGGCGGTTACTGCGAGCTTGGCCGCATCGTTCATTTTTTTGAGAAAAAGCTTGCACGTTTACCGTGCCAACTCAATTCCAATCTATTTTGTATTCTTTTTTTGTTCAGGCAGGATCCATTTTCGATTGGAATAAAATTCTATATACATCATTTTTTATATATACTTTCAAAAGCACAACAAAGAATTCTGCTCCTTTATATATATAATATGATTTACAAATACAATGATCTCAATATCATAAGGTTGAATTCAAATTTTTTAAACCAAATATGTTCTACTAAAATGTATGGATCGGTAATATCTACATTCTAAATAACATAGATGCGTGTGAATTCATATGAGTATGCATGTTTGATAGATCAATTTTGGTTCGAGTATGAATTACATGTATCATCACCTCGAATTCAAATATTTGAATCCCTTTTATGTTGACATTTTCTATACACGCAACTAAATATTTGAACCTCCTTTCACGCCCATCTCTCTCACATGCTACTTCATGTAGCTATCACTCTCTTTTCTCCAGCTCACCCGCACTCTCACTTCATGTTTCTCCTATATTTGCGCAAACATGGTCTCTCGACGTCTCCATTGAGAAGTGTCACACTATCCCTATCATTATACATTACACGGTTTTCATTATCTCTCATGTATCTTTTGTTCTCTGGTATCACTAGGTACCTAAGCTTTCTTTTTCACCGCCACACACACTCTCTCACTCGTATTTCACTTTGTCTTTCTCTCCAGGGTTCTCTCACGCACCCCATATCTCTCTAGATATGACTCCTACCACTAAAATTACTCTCTCCCGCACACACAACGTTTGTTGCGGTCTCCTTTCCGTCTTCATCTCAGTTATAAAATTGACATTATACATTTGTTTACCGATCAGACAAACTCCCCATCCCTTTCTCTCTCTCTCAAACACACACACACAACTCCTGCTTCCACTCCCCTTCCTGACTACCGTCTCTCTGACAGACACATAAAACTCTCGCTTTCGCACCACTAACTCATATTTCTCTCACAAACATTGATGGACTAGCCTCCAGATAGATTTATACACCCGCACACTCTTGCTTCCACTATCTCGTACATGTCTCTCTCGCGCTCCTTGTATCTATGTAGATTTTCCGTCCCTTCTTGAAACACGCCCTCTCGATCGTGCACACACACACACACTATCGCCTCATTTTATGGTGATACCTCTTGCACACACACTCATTGTGTCTTTGTCACACACGCGCTCCATCCTCCTCCTCTCTCCCTCTCTCTCTCTCACACACACACACCACACACACATGGGCTTTTTGAAACAACTAGCAAGATGCTCATGCATTGCATGGAACATCAAGATGCATTTATATCAGTAGTTTATCTTGTGGGAGAAAAGGATGAACAAGGGAAAGCCTTATTTGCAAAAGTGGAGAGGGGTGTGGGTATCTTTTTGTAGAATTGCCATAGTTTCCTTCCTATCCGTCCGATATAAATCGGATGGCCCACATTGCAGGATGGCAGGCACACCAGAGGGGCGCGCGCGGACGGCTCGGTTATCGGTGTCAAAACTGGCAAATCTCGGGTAGGGGGGCCCAAGCTATATGTCTAAGGATCGATGGTAATAATGGACAAAGAACACAGTGTTTACCCAGGTTCGGGCCCTCTTAATGGAGGTAAAAGCCTACTCATGCTTGATTATATTCGAACGGTATAGGGGTTACAAGAGTTGATCTACCACGAGATCGTATTGGCTAACCCTAGTTTGGCTACCTTAGTAATGTTCTGATCCTGCCTTCGATATAACCCTCCGGTTTATATAGACACCGGAGGGGCTTAGGGTTGTACAAAGTCAGTTTAACAGAAAGGAAATAGCATATCCGGACACCTAAACTTGCCATCCACATGTACGGGATTCCCTACCGAACACTAGAGGTGATCTTCTATCTTGTATCTTGACGCCCCATCAGTCCGACCCATATCCAATAGACCCGACGCCCGAGGACCCTTACTCCATTACTCCCTCAGTAGTCCCTAGACCAGTCTTCAATGACGACGTGTTCGGTGTGCAAATTATCTTCGACATTGCGAGGCGGGTTCCTTGAATAGTACACATTAGCTTTCCTCAGTAAGAGAATTGTATCCAGCTTTGCATAATTAACACAACCCTTAGCCGAGAAGGCATGATATATAAAAATAAGAATTGTGTCTTTTACTGACAACTTTTTTTGGCGAAGCGTCCAACTTGACCCTTCGATGTTTTGAACCATTTTCTCACCCCGTGTTCCGTGTTTTGAGGCCAAGCCCCATTGGCCAGTCATGTCAAAACAGAGATCATGCCCACCTAATACGGGATTTCTCATCAATAAGATTTGGGTAATCCAACCGTGTACGATGCACACTTTCATTGGGAATAGGCGAGCTTCAAGGAAAAAGTGGGGGGATGGTTGGCATTTTGACCACCTATAAGAGGGCAATGGATACCTCCTTTCTTCCCCACGCCTTCCAGTCTCCTCAGCGTGCCAATCTCTCGAGCTCTCAGTGCTCGAAAAGTTTCCGTATTGCTCACCACCACCACCACCACCTCCGACCATGGCCGGATCCGGTTCTAAAGGCAAGTGGGAGGTCTCCTCCGTCACGAAGACGGAGATAAAGGATCTTCGGAGTACGGGATACCTCGCCACCACCATCGCGCATAGGCTCCCTCCCATGGGTCAGATCATTCCCACCCCGGAGGCCCAGCGAAAGGGTCGTCTTCCTTCCCCATTTCCTTAGAGGGTTAGTTTTCCACTCCACCCATTGGTCCGTGGCCTTATGTTCTACTATGGGATATATTTCCATGATCTAGCTCCTGAACTCTTTCCTCCACATCTCGGCGTTTATCGTCGTGTGCGAGGCTCCTCTCCGCATTCACTCACACTTCGGCCTGTGGCTGAAAGTCTTCAATGTGAAGCTGAAGGTCGTCGACGGGTAACACGTGGACCGCGGCGGGGCAATGATTAGCAAGCTGCCCAATGCCACATGGCCCAAAGGGGCCTTTGTCGAGACCGTCAAGATCTGGCAACAAGAGTGGTTTCATATCACTGAGCTGCGCTGCACCATGTGTGTGGTGAGTCCGGAGTTTAGATCCGGAGCCCCCATGAGGCTCATCTCCTGGACCGCAAAGGGCCTCGACTGGGGGTCTTAGATGGAGGTGCAAACGTTGTAGACGCGTATCACATACGTGCTGAGAAAAAACATTGGTCTAACCAACGCGGTGCAGATTATGCTCTTCCGCCGCATACTCCCCTGCCAGCGCCGGACTTCCCCCATGTGGGAGTTCAATCCGGAGGAGCCACAGACTCTGCAGCATTTCCTTGGCATGACGCACGAGGGAATGTGGAAGCTACTCTTGAAGGCGCAGAAGAGTTGGCCTATTGAGACCGAAGATGTCGGCCTCGATGCCAAGAATCCTGCCAGTCTGGTAAGTGTTTGATTTTCTGATGATATATCTGGTTTATTTATTCGATCAATACGAAACTTATCAGCCCATCTTTCTGTAGGGCTGGACCACGAGTTCGGAGCAGATTAAGAGTCTAGCTCCATTGCCCGAAGACCCAGTCAGTCCTCAACTAGAGGAGATGCTGACCCGACGCCCTATCAGCCGCCGGAGAAGAAGACAAAGAAGAAGGGCAAGGGGCCTAAGGATGGCCCCCCTGCAATGGTCCTTCGGACACAGTGTCCAGAGAGACTGAGGTTGTCTCCTCTCACGAGGAAGAGGAAGATGAATAGGAGGAGGAAGTGTAAAGTGACTCCCCGCGCAAGACGAGGTGGAAGAAGAGGACAACCTCCGAGAATCTGGAGGGAGCGACGCCGAAGAGAGGAAAGATAATCCTCTCTGTTAGTTCAGACTCAGAGTCTGAACACAGCCCGTGGAGGGCCCCAAGAGAGAAGCCCCTGGCCAAAACGTAAGTATTGAAAGCTTACTTGTTCAATTTTGGCTTAATCTGCCTCTGTTATAAAAATCGTATCTTAATTTGCCTTTCAGCCCTCCGCGTGAGATCCCGATTCCCTCCTCTTCGGAGGGGAACTCTCTGCCACCTGAAGAGGCGGAGAGTGACAGACCATCGCGTGCCTTATCCCCCCTACCATGGAGGACACCGAGGTGTCGTCTCAAAGGACATCTCCTGGCTAAGGATGAGCGTACGCGGCCGTCCAGAAGGCGCCCGAGGGGAACACCTCGTATGCCGTGAGCAGGGCATGGCGACCCCCATGACCAGCGAGGGCGAGGGGCCTCAACAGTTCGAGTCCGCGCCGAACATCATCCTGAAGACCAATACGGCTCCGGATTCGGTCCAACACTCCCCTTCAATAGGGGGGAGGAGCAGTAGCTCCATCGGCGGCCTCTGCTAACCCGGAGGCCGCTGATAATCCAGAGGAAGCACTACAACGTGATTCCATCATGGAGGAACACTCCACCCTGATGGGTGTGGTTATGGAGAAGGTTCAGTACACGAAAAGCGGGATGACCGAAGCCTTCAACAGCCCACTAACGGGCTTTGAGGTATGCAATGTAATTCTCTTTACAAGTTTTTTTGTATATCTCATGTATAGACAGTAGCCCCTGAGGCACGCGAAAATCTGAACCCATGTATAGACAGTAGCCCTTGAGACTCCATCCGGATTAGAACTAACCAGATAGAGGATCAAAAACAATTTGATAATGTATCATACTATCTTATTGGACAGGCATCCATGCTGGCAGCTACTGCCCCAAGCCGCAGAGGTTTCCGAGCTCAGCCGGAAGCTTTGGCTAGCCGATGAAGAACTCGACTGCATCAATAAGCGGTTTAACGAAACCCAAGGTATGCGACACTACTACATACCCGAAGTGATATGTGTGCTAATCTTTTAAACTTACTAAATGTTATGACTATACGCACAGTTGGTGCAGCCGAGGTCGAGTCCCTCAAGAGCGCCCTCGCCCAAGCCAAGAAGGAGGCGGAGGTGAGCAAGGCGGCCTCTGACAAAGCGTCCAAGGAGCTGGAGGTGGAGCAAACCGCCCGTGAACAACATGAGGCGCGAGTGGGCGAGGTCGAACATGAGCTCAAGGATGCCATTGCCAAGTGTGATTCCATGGAGCAGAAGTGTTCGGAACAAGCCTCCGAGCTCACCAAAGCGCTTGATAGCATGAAAGAATCCCAGGTTGAAGCCCAGGGTGCTCGCCAGGAGATTCAAGAGGCGAGGCAAATAGCGGCTGGTAAGGCCTTTCTCATGCAGAGTAAATTTACAAGAAAGAGATACATTTTACTGACCTGAGTTTGGAGTTCTCCAGGCGCCTTTGCGGATCTGCTGAGGAGTATTGCTGACGCGGCCGAATTCTTCCGCGCCGAAGAGGGGAGCTCCACGGAGAAGCTATTCTGGTAGATGTACCTTGCGCCAGACTATCCAGCGCCCCTCAGTGATCAGCTGAAACAGCTGACGAAGCTGCACCGGGTGACGGGACTGGCCATGAAGGATGTAATCGTCCGTCTTTGGCCAACCGAGCCCATACCCAGCAGCTACTTCGGACTTGTGAATCAGCTGGTCGATGCGTGTCCTCGGATTGACGCCATCAAGCGGTCGGCCTACATAGAATGTGCCCGGATGGCCTTCGTCTGAGTCAAGGTACAATGGGAGAAGATGAAGGCCACCAAGATTGCCACCATAGGGCCGCCTAAAGGCAAGGATCAACGGCGATCGGAGAAGTACTTCGGCGAGGTCCTCGAGGGAGCCCGCATTGTGGAGGGCCAGTGTTCAAAAGATATCATATTTGATTAGTAGAGTCCGGTTTGTAAGAACCGTGTAACGAACTTATCATGTAAAATATTTATGCTTTGCACTTTATGATTAGTTTATCCTCCTGTTTGGACGTTTAATTTATAAGTCGGAAAGTTTACCCGTCGTCGGCTTCTGCCCCCATGTAAATATTATAGGGGTGGTCGGGAACGCATGACCGGACTTTATCCAACGTCTTGGTCCAATGTAGGAGGCATCTTGCAAGGTGAACTAGGCAATCAGACTATGCGGCTTTAGAACTTTCACTTAGCCATAAGAGTCCGTTGGTGGGGCTAAGTACTAGCCCCTTGTTACTTGAACGGCAATCCGGAGTTCGGCACCTTTGCAATGCGTCTGGTCAAAGCCCAGCCCCTCATATAACACGGCATATATCGCAAACAATTTGTAGTATAACACTAAGTCACCAGATCACTGACCCATTCACGCATATCATGATAGTCAGTTTTCGGCTTTCTCTACTGAGGTACTTAACCGGACGAGACAGAAATACAATCACAGTAGTTCTCCCTTTACAACCTTAGATGAACTTGTGGAATGTAAGGTGGCAAACAAAGGAGCCGGGCAACCCAACTATAGAACAAAGACATGATTCGGAACCGATGCATATAATGCAATATCCGTGAGCCAGAGAGTTCCCTAGAGGTGTTCGAATTTGGGAGTATGCGGGGCTGAATACAGCCCCTGATATGAAGATTGTGCAGAAGCACGTATGTCAGTCAAACGCAAGGGGGAATACGGATGACAAGATAATACAAGAACCCAACCAAGAAGGTGATGATCATCTGCTTCCTTTATATCCTTATTAATATGTCGAGGCGTGTTTCGATAGACAATGCCATTAATATTAGGGTATACATGCCTAAAGAGAAAAAAAATTACATAAGGGAAAGTCTAACACAGGGCCTAAAAATAATAGTTCAAAAACTCCAGTGATGCCCTGTCGCACGTCTGCGCTGTTTCTCCTTACTAATAAGTCCTTTGATCGGAGTATTTGATGCTTGGGAAACACTAGCCTAAAGGATCTCCTGAAACAACCATATAGCAAGTAGGGCTCTTGATGAACCTGTAGTGAAAAAAGGAATATGCAGTCTTGATGGGGTCAAGCCGTACTATGGACCTTTTCCGTAGTGTGCCTCCGGCGCCGCCCAAGGTTTTTTTAGTGCGTAGTTATGTATGCGTGGTACGTAAGCCGCAACCTTATGGGGCAGTCGGTGGAGGCCTAACTGCTAGTCAAGGTCCGGATTCGTTGATTTATCGCAATTATGCGCAGACCAGACTCGTTTAGACACGTCATTGTCTTTATTGCCCGATGAACTGTTCATCTTGATAAGGCCGCCGTACACCTCGGTTGCAAGGGCCGCGGTGTGCTCTTCAGTATGGAGGGAGCGCTCCATACTTCGATTGACTGTAATAACTCCCCAAGGTCCAGGCATCTTAAGCTTCAAGTAAGCGTAGTGCGGGACTGCATTAAAGCGAGCGAAAGCACTTCGTCCGAGCCGTGCATGATAGCCACTACGGAAAGGGACGATGTCAAAGATTAACTCTTCGCTGCGAAAGTTGTCTGGGGAGCCGAATACTACCTCCAATGTTAGTGAGCCCATGCAACGGGCCTCCACGCCCGGTATCACACGTTTAAAGGTAGTGTTACTAGGCTTGATTCTTGATGGGTCAATGCCCATCTTGCGGACAGTGTCTTGATAGATCAAGTTGAGACTATTGCCCCTGTCCATAAGGACTCTAGTAAAATGGTATCCGTCAATAATTGGATCAAGTAACAGGGCGGCCGAACCGATGTGACGAATACTGGTTGGGTGATCCCTGCAATCAAAAGTGATCAGGTAGGCTGACCATGGGTTAAACTTGGGGGCGACAGGCTCTACAGCGTAGACGTCCCTTAGTGCGCGCTTGTGCTACCTTTTGGGGGTGTGAGTGACATAGATCACGTTCACTGTTTTCACCTCGGGGGGAAACTGCTTCTGACCCCCGGTGTTCAGCTAATGGGGCTCATCATCGTCTTCACTTGGAGGTAACTTTCCCTTGTGTTCGGTATTTATCTTACATGGGTTCAGCTTTTTGTGTGCCTCAGGGGTTACTGTCTATCAATGTATAGACAGTAGCTCCTGAGACTCCGTCCGAATTAGAACAAACCAGATAGAGGATCAAAAAGAATTTGATAATGTATCATACTATCTTGTTGGACAGGCATCCATGCTGGCAGCAACTGCCCCAAGCCGCAGAGGTTTCCGAGCTCACTGGGAAGCTTTGGCTAGCCGATGAAGAACTCGACCGCATCAATAAGCGGTTTAACGAAACCCAAGGTATGCGGCACTACTACATACCCGAAGTAATGTGTGTGCTAATATTTTAAACTTACTAAATGTTATGGCTATATGCACAGTTGGTGCAGCCGAGGTCGAGTCCCTCAAGAGCGCCCTCGCCCAAGCCAAGAAGGAAGCGGAGGTGAGCAAGGCGGCCAATGACAAAGCGGCCAAGGAGCTGGAGGTAGAGCAAACCACCGGTGAACAACATGAGGCGCGAGTGGGTGAGGTCGAACAAGAGCTCAAGGATGCCATTGCCAAGTGTGAGTCCTTGGAGCAGAAGAGTTCGGAACAAGCCTCTGAGCTCACCAAAGCGCTTGTGAGCATGAAAGAATCCCAGGTTGAAGCCCAGGGCACTCGCCAGGGGATTCAAGAGGCGAGGCAGATAGCGGCTGGTAAGGCCTTTCTCATGCAGAGTAAATTTACAAGAAAGAGATACATTTTACTGACCTGACTTTGGAGTTCTCCAGGCGCCTTTGTGGATCTGCCGAGGAGTATTGCTAACACCGCCGAATTCTTCCGCGCCGAAGAGGGGAGCTCCACGGAGAAGCTATTTTGGTCGCAGTACCATGCCCTAGAGTATCCAGCGCCCCTCAGCGATCAGCTAAAATAGCTGACGGAGCTGCACCGGGTGGCGGGACTAGCCATGAAGGATGTAATAGTCCGTCTTTGGCCAGCCGAGCCCATACCCAGTAGCTACTTCAGACTTGTGAAGCGGCTGGTCGAGGCGCGTCCTAGGATTTACGCCATCAAGCGGTTGGCCTGCATAGAATGTGCCTGGATGGCCTTCGTCCGAGTCAAGGTACAATGGAAGAAGATGAAGGCCACCGAGATTGCCACCGCAGGGCCGCCTGAAGGCAAGGATCACCGACGGCCGGAGAAGTACTTCGGCGAGGTCCTTGAGGGAGCCCGCATTGTGGAGGGCCAGTGTTCAAAAGATATCATATTTGATTAGTAGAGTCCGGTTTGTAAGAACCGTGTAATTAACTTATCATGCAAAATATTTATGCTTTGCGCTTTATGATTAGCTTATCCTCCTGTTTGGCCGTTTAATTTATAAGTCTGAAAGTTTACCTGTCGTCAGCTTCTGCCCCCATGTGAATATTACAGGGGTGTTCGGGAACGTATGACCGGACTTTATCCAATGTCTTGGTCTGATGTAGGAGGCATCTTGTAAGGTGAACTAGGCAATCAAAGAACTTTCACTTAGCCATAAGAGTCCATTGGTGGGGCTAAGTACTAGCCCCTTGTTGCGTGAACGGCAATCCGGAGTACGGTGCCTTTGCAACGCGTCCGGTTGAAGCCCAGTCCCTCGTATAACACGACATATATCACGAACGATTTGTACTATAACACTAAGTCACTGGATCACTGACCCGTTCGCGCATATCATGACAGTCAGTTTTTGGCTTTCTCTACTAAGGTACTTAATCGGATGAGCCAGAAATTCAATCGCAGTAGTTCTCCCTTTACAACCTTAGCCGAACTGGTGGAACGTAAGGTGGCAAACACAGGAGCCGGGCAACCCAACTATAGAACAAAGAAATGATTCGGAACCGATGCATATAATTCAATATCCGTGATGTCGAAGAGTTCCCTAGAGTTGTTCGAACTTGGGAGTTTGTGGGGTTGAATACAGCCCCTGATATGAAGGTTGTGCCGAAGCACGTATGTCATTCGAACGCACGAGGGAATACGGATGGCAAGATAATACAAGAACCCAACCAAGAAGGTGATGATCATCTGCTTCCTTTATATCCTTATTAATATGTTGAGGCGTGTTTCGACAGACAATGCCATTAATATTAAGGTCATGTTACATGCCTAAAGAGAAAAAGGAAAAAAATTACATAAGGGAAAGTCTAACACAGGGCCTAAAAATAATAGTTCAAAAACTCCTGTGATGCCCTGTCGCACGTCTGCGCCGTTTCTCCTTAGTAATAAGTCCTTTGATAGGAGTATTTGATGGTTGGGAAATGCTAGCCTTAAAAGGATCTCCCGAAACAACCATATAGCAAGTAGGGCTCTTGGTGAACCTGTACTGAAAAAAGGTATATGCAGTCTGGATGGGGTCAATCCGTACTACGGTCCTTTTCCGCAGTGTGCCTCCGGTGACACCCAAGGTATTTTTAGTGAATAGTTATGCACGCGTGGTACCTAAGCCGCAACCTTATGGGGCAGTTGGTGGAGGCCGAACTACTAATCAAGGTCTAAATTCGCTGATTTATCGCAATTATGCACGGACCAGACTTGTTTAGACACGTCATTGGCTTTATTGCCCGATGAACTGTTCGTCTTGATAAGGCCGCCATAAACCTCGGTTGTGAGGGCCGTGGTGTGCTCTTCAGTACGGAGGGAGTGCTCCATATTTCTATTGACTGTAATAACTCCCCGAGGTTCAGGCATCTTAAGCTTCAAGTAAGTGTAGCGCGGGACTGCATTAAAGCGGGCGAAAGCAGTTCGTCCGAGCAGTGGATGATAGCCACTACGGAAAGGGACGATGTCGAAGATTAACTCTTCGCTGCGAAAGTTGTCTAGGGAGCCGAATACTACCTCCAGTCTCAGTTAGCCCGTGCAATGGGCCTGCACGCCCGGTATCAAACATTTAAAGGTAGTGTTACTAGGCTTGATTCTTGATGAGTCAATGCCCATCTTGCAAACAGTGTCTTGATAGATCAAGTTGAGACTGCTGCCCCCATCCATAAGGACTCTAGTAAAATGGTATCTGTCAATAATTGGATCAAGTAATAGGGCGGCTGAACCACTGTGACGGATACTGGTTGGGTGATCCCTGCAATCAAAAGTGATCCGATAGGCTGGCCATGGGTTAAACTTGGGGGCGACAGGCTCTACAGCGTAGACGTCCCTTAGTGTGCACTTGTGCTACCTTTTGGGGATGTGAGTGCCATAGATCATGTTCACTGTTTTCACCTCGAGGGGAAACTGCTTCTGACCCCCGGTGTTCAACTGACGGGGCTCATCACCGTATTCACTTGGAGGTCCCTTTCCCTTGTGTTCGGTATTTATCTTACCAGTCTGTTTGAAAACCCAACAATTCCTATTGGTGTGGTTAGCAGGCTTATCGAGTGTGCCATGAATCTGGCAGGGCCTCTCAAGGATTTGATCCAAACTGGATGGACCGTCCCTGTTGCCTTTAAAAGTTTCTTCCACTGACCGGATTTAGAACCACTGAAGCTGGCATTGATTGTCGTATGTTCTGCATCGTCATTGTTGTTCCGACGTTTGTTTTTATTGCAGTGAGGTTTACCATTGCCATCCTTGTCCTCAGAAGTGCCAGGGTCGCCTGAGCTGTTGCTTCTACGAGCCAACCAACTATCCTCACCCGTGCAGAAGCGGGTCATAAGTGCAGTTAAGGCTGCCATGGTCTTCACCATTTCCTGCCCGAGGTGTCGGGCGAGCCATTCGTCCAGGACGCTGTGTTTGAAGTCCGCTAAGGCTTCGGCATCCGGATAATCGATGATCTAGTTTTGTTTAATTAGGAACCGATTCCAAAGCTTGCGAGCTAATTCGCCTGGTTGCTGGATTATGTGACTCAAGTCGTCAGCATCCGGTGGCCGGACATAAGTGCCCTGAAAGTTGGCCCGAAAAGCATCTTCCAAATCTTCCCAGGTTCCAATGGAGTTATCTGGGAGGCTGTTCAGCCACTATTGTGCTGGTCCTTTCAGCTTTAGAGGAAGATATTTAATGGCATGGAGGTCGTCTCCACGAGCCATGTGAATGTGGAGAAGAAAATCTTCAATCCAGACGGTCGGATGCGTCGTTCCATCATATTGTTCAATGTTTACGGGTTTAAACTCTTCCGGAAATTGGTGCTGCATTACCTCATTTGTGAAACATAAAGGGTGTGCAGCCCCTTTGTATCACGCAATATCGCGGCAGAGGTCGGCTGACATCTGAGTTCGGTTCTGATCCCGATTATAGTAATGGTCGTCACGCCGGGCTTCATAGCCGTTATCTCGCGCTGGGGCACGGCCTCTTAATCCGTTGATTGATCTAGTCTGGCCAGCTTTATTGGCTAGGTCACGTTGCAAGTCCTATGTGTATCCCGCAGTTGTCGTTTCCCTGCCTCTTCAGCGAGGGGGTGCGGGCTGGTGTTCGGCTTGATATACTGCTTTATACCATCCACGTGGTGGTCGGTCTGGTTTATCTGCCTGATTGTATTTCGACGGTATTGGCTCAAGGGCTTCGTCGTCGAATTGTGGCAGCAGCTTGCGCTTGGGGTAACTTTTTCTTGGTCTCTCATGGTCGTACTCCTTGGCGGCCAGGACCTTGGTCGACCTTTCATTGAGCCCATCCTGTTCAGCTTTGAGCTACTGTTGTTTCTTTTTCAGGCTCCACGCTGTGGCGATGAGCTGTTGCTTGAAGCGTTCTTGTTCTAGGGGTTCCTCTAGGATGATAATGTCTTCATCACCGAGGCTAACACCCTCTTCGGCATATGGCATATAGTTGTTGTCTTCCGAATCTTCGTGATCGACCTGTTTGGGGCTGTACTGACCGTCTTCCCTTTCGTCCTGTTCGGATGTGTGCTCGACGGGGTATTCGGGATCTTCAGCATCATGCGGAGTCGCATTGTCTTTGGTGCCGGTATTACTATCCTTCGCCCGACGCGATCGTGAGCGGTGCCGCTGACGTCGATGCTTTGGTGGTTTATCGATGGGTTTGTCTCATCGGAGTTCTGATTATCCTCGTCGTCCTTATCAGGAGTGTCCACCATGTATACATCATAGGTTGAAGTGGCCGTCCAACGCCCTACGGTGGGTGGTACTTGGCTAGGTTCGGCGTCGGCATCATCATCCATACCGTTGATGTCTTCGGACGCGTAGTCCAGCATGTCGGTTAAATCCTCGACAGTAGCTATTAAGTGGGTGGTGGGTGGGGCATAAAATTCCCCGCTCTCAGCCCCCATAACGAGCTGGGTATAGTTTGAAGGCAAAGCCTCCATGATGGCGAGAGGCTGCATTAATCCCAGTGCTTCGTCTAGGAGCGAGAGATGGACAGGAAACTGTGGGTCTGCTGAGATGAGTTCGACATGAGACACCTGATCAGACCCGATAAGCGCAGACCTCGACAGTTCGGAGTTATCATCTAGTGGCAAGTCTAAGATTGCATATGGGTCTGAGGTCGGGAGCTCCATGAGGGGGGAGAGTCCGGCGGGGCTAATGCTCCTGTCTTCGGACGATACGACCCACCCCGGATCTAAGGCCGGGGCATGTGTGAGTGTTTAACCTTGAACTGTCGACCTGCTCGAGGCAGCCGATCGAGTTGGCACGAAGCACGAAGCCATCGAACACAAAGACCTGTCCAGGGAGAAAGGTTTCCCTGGACGTAGCATCATTGTTGATGAAGAGGCGAGCCATCAATCCTTCTGTCGATGATACAACAGAGATCTCAATGAAAGCACCAATGTCGGTGTCAAAACCGGCAGATCTCGGGTAGGGGGCCCAAGCTATATGTCTGAGGATTGATGGTAACAATGGACAAAGAACACAGTGTTTACCCAGGTTCGGGCCCTCTTAATGGAGGTAAAACCCTACTCCTGCTTGATTATATTCGAAGGGTATAGGGGTTACAAGAGTTGATCTACCGCGAGATCGTATTGGCTAACCCTAGTTTGGCTAGCTTAGTAATGTTCTGATCCTGCCTCCAATCTAACCCTCCGGTTTATAGAGACACCGGAGGGGCTTAGGGTTGTACAAACTTGGTTTAACAGAAAGGAAATAGCATATCCGGACACCTAAACTTCCCATCCACGTATACTGGAGTCCCTATCGGACACGAGAGGTGATCTTTTGTCTTGTATCTTGACGGCCCATCAGTCCGGCCCATATCCAATAGACCGGACGCCCGAGGACCCCTTAGTCTAGGACTCGCTTAGTGGTATCCTGATAGAGGCGAGGGTGTCCTGTCTTTCGATGAGATGGTGGTTATCGTTTTGGTGGAAGTCGACTTTGACGATCCGACTACGAATGTGCGAGGACATTGCGCCTTAGCAATCGCTAAACCAACTCCGGGAGGTTATTGACCACGCCGGAGCATGATCAACCTGTCCACGAAGGTCTATTTCCTGCAAGCAAACGATGAACAAGCAAGAAACTAAGATTGCAATCTGGATATTGCGAATAATAGAGGAAAGCTTTATTAATGAAGGTGGGGTTCTGTGACGCCTTTGTCTGGTCGTTGAACACAAACGAAGTACGCGAAGTTGCAGCTATGGCGAACTTTTAATCTAAACAAAACCCAAAGTCTAAACAACGCCCTAAGGGGGGAATTTCGTGGCCCTTGGGGAAGGGGTCCGAAACCAACCCTATCTCTTGTTTCCACACACATACGGACTCTAAAAACAGCCTAAACTCTAGTATTTCGAAAATACATGGGCCTGGCCCAATAATAAGGTGACGCAGCACCTAGAATAGCCTCTGGACGAAAGTTATGAAGTAGCATCTTGTATATTTCATCCAAGGCTTCATGCACTCATTATGGTGGCTTCAACGTTCTGAAATCATCACTTGTAACTCCGTTCTTGTTCCCCTTGCGCATGCCATCATCTCCATGCTTGTTCTTGCTCCAATGTTCATCATTCTCCAAGCTAGGCCCTTCATTTGTAAGCAAAACAAATGTATCCAGTTTAGGCAGCATCATATTCTCATGAACATTAGAATCATTATCAAGAAACGAAAGTACCTGGTAATTTAATTGGTGTGCACGAGCTCTAGTAATTGGTCTAGTATGTATAGCAGCAGGAGTTGCGGGTGTAACAATGGTATTGATGTCCTCATCATCCTACCCTTCCTGAAATGAAGTCGTCCTCGACGGAAGCTCATCTTCCTCACCCAAATAAGGCTTCAAATCTGCAATGTTAAAAGTGGGACTAACCCCAAAATCTGCAGGCAGCTCAAGTTTATATGCATTATCATTTATTTTCTCTAACACCCTAAAAGGACCATCAACACGTGGCATTATCTTTGATTTGCGCAAATCAGGAAATCTATCCTTACGCAAATGTAACCAAACAAGATCGCCAGGTGCAAACACAACATGTTTTCTACCCTTATCTCCAGCAAGTTTATATTTAGCGTTCATACGCTCAATGGTTTCCTTAGTTAACTCATGCGTTTTTAAAATCAATTCAGCATGTTGTTTAGCATCAAAATTAACCTTCTCCGAAGATGGAAGAGGCAACAAATCAATAGATGCACGAGGTAGGAAACCATACACAGTTTCAAAAGGGCACATCTTAGTAGTAGAATGCAATGAACGATTATAAGCAAATTCAATATGAGGCAAACATTCTTCCCACATTTTCTTATTATTCTTCAAAACAGCCCTAAGCATAGTAGACAATGTTCTATTGACTACTTCAGTTTGTCCATCAGTTTGGGGATGACAAGTAGTACTAAAAAGCAGTTTAGTCCCCAACTTAGCCCATAAACATCTCCAAAAGTGGCTAAGAAATTTAGTATCACGATCTGAAACAATAGTATTTGGCACACCATGCAAGCGGATAATTTCACGAAAGAACAAATTAGCAACATTAACAACATCATCGCTTTTATGACATGGTATAAAGTGTGCCATTTTTGAGAATCTATCCACGACCACAAATATGCTATCCCTCCCCTTGTTTGTTCGAGGTAAACCTAAAACAAAGTCCATAGATATATCCTCGCAAGGAACACTAGGTACAGGCAAAGGCATATAGAAACCATGAGGATTGAGTCGTGACTTAGCTTTTTGACATTTAGTGCAGCGAGCAACAAAGCGCTCAACATCCCGTCTCATCTTTGGCCAAAAGAAATGTGTAGCAAGTACGTCCTCCGCCTTCTTCACGCCAAAATGTCCCATTAGTCCTCCTCCATGCGCATCATGCAACAACAAAAGACGAACGGAGCTAGCTGGAATGCATAGCTTGTTCCATGTTCTTCCTTCTTTACAATTCTGCAATACATCTTTAAAATCAGCATCATGCAAATATTGATCTTTGATGGTCTCCAAACCAAATATTTTGAAGTCAAGTTGTGAAAGCATAGTATAGCGACAAGACAATGCATCAGCAATAACATTTTCTTTACCCTTCTTGTGTTTAATGACACAAGGAAAGTCTCAATGAATTCAACCCATCTAGCATGTCTACGATTCAGTTTAGCTTGACTTTTAATAGGTTTCAAAGATTCATGATCAGAATGTATAAAAAATTCTTTGGGCCATAAATAATGTTGCCATGTTTCTAAAGTCCGAACAAGAGCATATAATTCTTTATCATAAGTAGAATAATTCAGACTAGGCCCACTCAATTTTTCAGAAAAGTATGCAACAGGTTTGCCATCTTGTAATAACACACCTCCTAATCCAATTCCACTAGCATCACATTGAAGCTCAAATGTCTTATTAAAATCAGGAAGTTGGAGTAAAGGAGCATGTGTCAACTTATCTTTCAACACCGTGAAGGCTTCTTCCTGTGCGGTACCCCAAACAAAAGGCACATCCTTCTTTGTAAGCTAATTGAGAGGAGCATCAATGGTGCTAAAATCTCTCACAAAACGCCTATAGAATCCAGCGAGGCCAAGAAAACTCCTCACTTGTGTGACCATTTTGGGCTGCAGCCAACTCTCAATAGCTTCAATCTTGGCTTTGTCAACTTCAATTCCCTGTGGAGTAACAACATAGCCAAGAAAAGATACTCGGTCGGTGCAAAAGGTGCACTTCCCAAGGTTACCAAACAAACGTGCATCACGTAGAACAATAAAAACAGCACGTAAAAGTTCCAAATGTTCTTCCAAAGATCTGCTATAAATCAATATGTCATCAAAGTAAACTACCACAAATCGTCCAATGAAAGAACGTAAAACTTCATTCATTAATCTCATGAAAGTACTAGGTGCATTAGTTAACCCAAAAGGCATGACTAACCACTCATATAATACAAACTTAGTTTTAAATATTGTTGTCCATTCATCCCCCAATTTCATACGAATTTGATCGTATCCACTACGCAAATCAACTTTCGAGAATATTGTAGAGCCACTCAATTCATCAAGCATATCATCTAGCCTAGGAATAGGATGACGATAATGAATAGTAATATTATTAATGCCTCTACAATCAACACACATACGCGATGTACCATCCTTTTTCGGCAAGAGAATAATAGGAACTACAGAAGGACTAAGGGATTCGCTCATATAACCTTTGTCGAGAAGCTCTTGTACTTGACGCATAATCTCCTTCGTCTTGTCTAGATTGGTACGGTATGGCGCACGGTTTGGCAGTGAAGCACCGGGAATTAAGTCAATTTGATGCTCAATCCCTCAAATAGGCGGTAATCCTGGTGGCACGTCTTGTGGAAAGACATCGGCGAACTCCTGCAAAATGTTAGTGACAGCATGAGGCAAAGAGGAAGGCACGTCTTCAAATGAAAATAATGCCTCTTTGCACACAAAAGCATAGCAAACAGATTTGCTGAAATCTAGCTCATCAATATCAGATTTGGTGGCAAATAAACATGCACTTTTCAATTTAATTTCAGAAGCAACACTAGATGGTTTATTATTAGGCTTCATTTGTTGCTCAAATTCTTTTGCCACAATCTGATTTTCACTCTTATTCTTCTCCTGTTTTGCTTTATTAGCTCTATTAATATCATCTTTCAAAATGGAATCAGGAGTCATAGGAAGCAAAGTAATATTTTTATCCTTATGAACAAGAGTATATTGATTGTTTCTACCATGGTGTACAGAATTTTTATCAAATTGCCATGGTCTACCAAATAATATGGAACATGCTTGCATAGGTACCACATCACAATCAACATAATTAGCATATGTGGAGATAATAAAATGCACACGAACAGTACGTGTTACCTTAACCTTGCCGCTGTTGTTGAACCATTGGATGTAGTAAGGATGTGGATGTGGTCTTGTAGTGAGAGAGAGCTTCTCCACCATCTCCATGCTAGCCAAATTGTTGCAGCTCCCTCCGTCTATGATGACGCGCACAGAACGTTCCTTCACAACTCCCTTTGTATGGAACAAATTATGCCTCTGATTTTGCTTTGCTTGTGTGACCTGCACACTCAAAACACGTTGAGAAACTAAACATTCATACCTGTCAGCATCTTCAGGAGCCATGTATTGCGTCTCATGATCAGAATCATCTCCACCGTGTTCTTCACGTGTAATAAGAGCCAAAGTCTCCTCATCATAGTCACTAGCGGACTCATACCTACCATCCTCAGTAGCAATCATCACACGCTGAGATTTGCATTCTCTCGCATAATGACCTCTTCCCTTACAACGACGACAAATAATATCACTTGTGTGCCCAGTTGATGCCATGGAAGAAGAAGAGCTCTGTGCAGGCCCGACAGGTGCGCTCTTGGCAGATAGTGGTGGTTGTGCCTGCTTTCTTGTATCACGGCTGGAGGTGGCACCTAATGGAGGTGCTGGTGCAGCGGATGTAGAAGATGCATGTGGTGTCCATGATGAAGGTCGACCTGCAGAAAAGTTAGTTCGCGCCAATGCTTGTCGATCCTGCACTTAACGTTCAACTTTACAAGCAAGATGAAATAAACGAGTGATATTATATACTCCTTATACTCTAGAATGGTCTGAATCTCTCTATTTAATCCACCCATAAAACGTGCAAGCATAGCTTCATTCTCCTCAACAATACCACATCTAATCATGCCAGTTTGTAATTCCTGATAATATTCTTCTACAGAATTTTTCCCTTGTCTTAAACGCTGCAATTTTTGAAGCAATTCACGTTGATAATATGGTGGAACCCAACGAGTACGCATAGCAGTTCTCAAAGCAGCACAAGTAGCTGGAATAGGATATAATCTACAATGTTGAGACCACCATACACATGCAAAACTAGTGAAAGCACAAACAGCAACAGCAACCCATCTCTCCTCGGGATATTGTAAACATGTAAAACGTTGTTCAGTTTCTAACTCCCAAGTAAGATATATATCAGGAACATATCTACCCTCAAATGGTGGAACTTTCAATTTCAGTTTAGGAATATGGTCATTATCTTGTACCTGAAGTGGTGGTGCAGGCCTACCATTGCGAATATATACCAAAGGTCAACCTGCTAGTGGTGGTGCTGGTGGCCGCACGTAGTTCTGATTTTGATCAACCTCATCCTCGTAATGGTCCTCCACCTCTGCAGTAACAGCAGGAGCTACAGAAGCACCAACAGAAGTAGCAGCGGCACCAGAATTTTGTCCTGCTCAATAGGAACATGCTCTGCTCGCCCTACTGTATCACGGCGTAGAGCTGGTTGTGGGAGATGTTTGAGTAATTCATCAAACTTGGCGTCCAACTTGGTGTCAATTGACTTCTCAATGCCATCCATCTTCTCCATTGCCTTTCCAAAGCTGACCATCACGTCTTCCACCTGTTGACCCAACATTTGATTAAACTTATTATGAAGCTCCTTGTTCGTCATGTTCTCCGAGTCAATCGCGTCGGCTTGTGTTCTTGCCATAGTTAGCAGCAATAGAAACAGACAAGAATATGATCCTACAGACTATTGGAATATGGTGGTGGTGGGGTGTCACAAATCCGTCAAGAAAATCTCAAATTCTTACCAGTTCTTACCCAGCAGCAGGTGGTGATCGGCAACCGTTGTAGTCAAAACTCTCAAAGCTTGGACAGAGTGATTACCAGGAAGAGTCAAACACACGACGTAGATGTATGTGGAGTTGGGAAGGCTTATAATATGGTAGCAAAAAGGGTCAGCAATAATCAATTCAGAGATGCAAAGTTGAATAAATTCTCAACGACGGTACTGTGCTGGTCCTAGGCTAGATCGTGCTAGAGACGCGAGCCTAGAACACTAACAAAATCACGGCGCGGCACGTAATCAAGGGAGGAGCACACTCTGAAATTTTTCTCTTTTTTTCACTTTTTTTTGCACTTTTTTTCCTCTCTTTTTTGCTCCGCGACAAATTTTTTTCGAAAAAGTCTACAAATGGTCTAAAAACTGCCTAGCCAGAATTTTCCACACTTAGTTTTTTTTGAAACTGGAACTATTTTCCTACTGCGGGTAGCACAAAAGCTGGGGAATCTGACTTGGTCACGTCTCGTAGTATCACGTGATCTGGAACTCGGAAATAAAGGAACAAATACTGGAGTTGGACTAGGACTGGTGGCGGAGATGAATCTGGTGGAACTCGGACTGGTGATGATGGTATACGATGGGAAAATATGGCAGCGGTGGTGGTATATGGATACACACTGGTAGTGGTATATGGATACGGATTGGTGATGGTATATGGATACGGATCGGTGGCGGATAAGCGGTGGTGGTTGATGGCAGGGGTGATAATGAACAGATGCGAACAAACAGCAGCAGCAACCCGTCTCTCCTCGGGATATTGTAAACACGTAAAACATTATTCAGTTTCTAACTCCCAAGTAAGATATATATCAGGAACATATCTACCCTCAAATGGTGGAATATTCAATTTTAGTTTAGGAATATGGTCATTTTCTCGTACCTGAGGTGGTGGTACAGGCCTAATATATACCTGAGGTCGACCTGCTGGTGGAGGTGCTGGTGGCTGCACGTAGTTTTGATTTTGATCAACCTCATCCTCGTAATAGTCCTCCACCTCTGCTACGGCAGTAGCAGCAGGAGCTACAGAAGCACCAACAGCAGTAGCAGTGGCACCAAAATTTTGTCCTGGCTCAATAGGAACACGCTATGCTCGCCCTACTGTATCACGGCGTGAAACTGGTGGTGGGAGATGTTTGAGTAATTCATCGAACTTGGCGTCCAACTTGGTGTCAATTGTCTTCTCAATGTCATCCATCTTCTTCATTGCCTTTCCAAAGCTGGCCATCACGTCTTCCACCTGTTGACCCAACATTTGATGAAACTTATCATGAAGCTCCTTGTTCGTCATGTTCTCCCAGTCAATCTCGTCGGCTTGTGATCCTGGCATGGTTAGCAACAATAGAAACACAATATGATCCTACAGGCTACTAACAAGTGGTGGTGGTGGGTGTCACAAATCTGTCAAGCAAAACTCAAATTCTTACCAGTTCTTACCCAGCAGTAGGTGGTGATCGGCAACCGTTGTAGTCAAAACTCTCAAAGCTTGGATAGAGCGATTACCAGGGAGAGTCAAACACACGACGTAGATGTATGTGGAGCTGGGAAGGCTTATGATATGGTAGCAAAAAGGGTCAGCAATAATCAATTCAGAGATGCAAAGTTGAATAAACGCTCAACGACGGTACTATGCTGGTCCTAGGCTAGACCATGGTAGAGAGCGAGCCTAGAACACTAACAAAATCACGGCGCGGCACGTAATCAAGGGAGGAGCACACTCTGAATTTTTTTCTCTTTTTTTCTTTTTTTGCACTTATTTTCCTCTTTTTTTTGCTCCGCAACAATTTTTTTCGAAAAAGTCTACAAATGGCCTAAAAACTGCCTAGCCAGAATTTTCCAGACTTAGTTTTTTTTAACTAGAACTATTTTTCTTGTATTGGTAGCACGAAAGTTGGGGAATCCGACTTGTTCACGACTCGTAGTATCGCGTGCTCTGGAACTCAAAGATAAAGGAACAAATACTGGACTCGAACTAGGACTGGTGGCGGAGATGAATCTGGTGGAACTCGCACTGGTGATGGTATATGACAGTGGTATATGTGGACTCGGATTGGTGGTGGTATATGAACTCAGACTGGTGGTGGTATATGGACTCGAATCGGTGATGGTATATGGACTCGGATTGGTGGTGGTATATGGACTCGGATCGGTGGTGGTGGTGCGGCGGCGGCGTGACGAACTTGTGAACAGAACTCGAAACTCTAGGAACTAGACCTAAGACCAGCAACTTGACATGACGAAGAAACCGCAAATTCAACAACGCAAATATAGAAAAGATTATGCAAGGGCTCAGACTGGTTCGGATATGATGAACTAACCCTAATTTTTTTGTGGCTTTTTCGTGGACTATAGGTATGAAGAACAGACTCAATCTAAACTACGAAAAAGTGTAAAATCTCACCGAGCAACCTGGAAATCTGATACCACTTGATAGAGGCAAAGGTGTCCCGTCTTTCGATGAGATGATGGGTATCGCTTCGGGGGAAGTCGAATTTGACGATCCGAATACGAACGTGCGAGGACGTCACGCCTTAGCAATCGCTAAACCAACTCCGAGAGGTTATAGACCATGCCGGAGCATGATCAACCTGACCATGAGGATCTGTTTCCTGCGAGCAAACGAAGAACAAGCAAGAAACTGAGATTGCAATCTGGATATTGCGAATATAAGAGGAAAGCTTTATTAATGAAGGTGGGGTTCTGTGACGCCTTTGTCTGGTCGTTGAACACAAACAAAGTACGCGAAGTTGTAGCTATGGCGAACTTTTAATCTAAACAAAACCCAAAGTCTAAACGACGCCCTAAGGGTTGTATATATGGAGGAAGAGGGGGGAATTTCGTGGCCCTTGGGGAAGGAGTCCAAAACCAACCCTATCTCTTGTTTCCACACACATACGAACTCCAAAAACAGCCTAAACTCTAGTATTTCGAAAATACATGGGCCTGGCCCAATAATAAGGTAACGCAACACCTAGAATAGCATCTGGACAAAAGTTATGAAGTAGCATCTTGTATATTTCGTCCAAGGCTTCATGCACTCATTATGGTGGCTTCAACGTCCTGAAATCATCACTTGTATCTCCATTCTTGTTCCCCTTGCGCATGCCATCATCTCCATGCTTGTTCTTGCTCCAATGTTCATCCTTCTCCAAGCTAGGCCCTTCATTTGTAAGCAAAACAAATGTATCCAATTTAGGCAACAGCATATTCTCATGAACATTAGAATCATTACCAAGAAACGAAAGTACCTGGTAATTTAATTGGCGTGCATGAGCTCTAGTAATTGGTCCAGTATGTATAGCAGCAGGGGCTGTGGGTGTAATAATGGTATTGATGTCCTCATCATATCCCCAAGTTTCCCAGCGACGCGGCGGCATGGTGGAGCGCCGGCGGTGAGGCGAGACAGAGCGGGAAGAGAGCGGTGGCCAGGAATAGAGCAGGGAGAGAGTGGTGGCAAGGCATAGAGCAGTGGGAGGTCGTTGGATTTTATAAAGCGCGCCGGACACCGCACGCCAAAACTAGCGCGTGCCCGACAACTTTTTCCTGCCTGCGCGCGATCCTTTCTTGATGTCTCTGCTATTTCTATTGGCTTCTCTACTCTTATATAGTATTTTATATATATTACATATATGTTTATTTATTTTATATTTATATTTATCACAACTTCTTATATCTTATATATCTCTTATATATATTATAGATATATGTACTCCTCTTTTTTCTTATAAAGTTTATAAAAAACAGAGTTGGTGATGATGGTGTGCCTGCCATCCTGCAATATAGGTCGTCTGATTTATATCTAACGGATATGAAGGAAACTATGGTAATTTTGCAAAAAGATACCCACACCCCTCTCCACATTTCCAAATAAGGCCTTCCCTCGTTCATCCTTTTCTCCCACAAGATAAACTACTCATACAAATGCATCTTGATGTTCCGTGCAATGCATGGGCATCTTGCTAGTTCTAAAAAACTTTCCATCATTTGCCACACTACTGATTGCAGATGAAGAACCTACAAGATAAACTACTCATCGCAATATAGGAGCGACTCACAATTACAAGGTGATATTCTTATGGACAAATCAAGCTACTATAACATATTACTTTTACCGGAACAATAGCAACCAAGAAATTTGAAGGGTATGTATGAACAAAATTGGAACTGCACACATACTGCTAAGAGATTCAATACACACATTACCAATCAAGGAGGAGTACGATGGTCGCGGCAGCCTCTATGCATCATGGTCGGCAACGGGAGTCAGTTCATTGTCCACGACGGTGGTGCTTCTGCGCTTGGTGTCGGCTTCCGGGAAGTAGATCCTAGACCGTGGAAGACGGTGCCAGGGAAGAGGCTCCGTGTACGACGATGACGACGACGGTGGACCGGCTCCAGTGCGGCATACGACGTCGTCAATGAGGCAGATGTGCTGCGTTGGACGAGTGCGCGGATGTAGAATGGGAGGAGCACGAAGGCTGCAGTGCCGTGGAGAAGTGTATTTTGCGGTGGGGATAGAGAATGGGGAGTATTCAGGTGTACTACTCTGGGTGCCGGTGTGGGGTTGGTTGGGTAGGGTGAACCTGACGTTACCAAAACAGCCCCCTGCCAACTAGCATCCGTAGACCTGTTCCGAAAGATATGATGGTAACTTCGCACTGCTCGAATCAGGGTCGTAGGAGATTTTCCCGCCGATCTCAAAATTTTGTAACACTGAACTCCCCAGTTGGCGTGTTGGGTGATTGGGCTAAGCAACTAGTACTCCCTCCGTTTTTATTAACTCTGCCTATTAGGTTTGACCGAAGTCAAACTTCCTAAAGTTTGACCAAGTTTATAGAAAAATATAACAAATATGTATGATGTGAAAGTACATTCTATAATGAATCTAATGGTATTTATCTGTTATTGTATATGTTAATATTTTTTGTTATAAACTTTGTGAGAGTTTAGAAAACTTGACTTTGACCAATGCTAATACGCGGACTTAAATAAAAATGCAGGGAGAACACATTTGTTTTCTTAGTTTGTAGTGGAATTAATCATTTGTTGTAATTGTGAAATAAATATATTAGGCTACTAACTTCGAATGTAATGGTTTATACAATTCAATAGTTAGAATCATTGTTGAATTCCAAGATGTATACAAGGTCTATAATACTTCACAATATGCTCAAACTCACATAATCCTAGTCAAATGAAAATCTAAATGCATTTCATAGTTATTACTTTGTAGGATGCAACAAACCAACCATAACTCTACATGATGCATTATAAAAGCAACATTTTGAATACATCCCGATGTGTGAATGAAATGTGTTGAGAGAGCTTGCGAAGATGGAGCAAATAGGGTGGGAAAGATTGTATGTATGTGGGTGAGAGAGTAGGAGACAAACCTAACGAGAGAGAGAGAGAGAGAGAGAGAGAGAGGAAGAAGTTATGTCTGTGAGAAAGATGGAGTCATGTAATATACGTGAGATGCGTGTGCATCCAGATTTTGTACACGTGGAAGGAGAAGAGACAACGGGTTTGATGAGAGAGCTGGAAAAACATGGATGAGAGGGGAAGGATCTCGTGGGTTGAGGGATTGGTAATTTTGTGCCGCGGAGAGAGGGGGGAGGAGTCAGTCAGCCGTCATCACATCATCCTGCTTCTAAATGGCCCCACATTCTCTAGTGTAGTGTGGTCCCCCGTCTTTGATCTCCTTGATGCCCTCTTTGAAGATTGAGGTGGTGCTCGTGCTGGGGTGCAGAGAAGCACAAGCGGGAGTGGTCACCATATAACCTTGGATGGGGATGAATTGTGTGCTCGGGGGAGGCGGGAGTGTGTGTGAAGTGTGTGTGTGTGTGTGTGTGTGTGTGTGCGTGCGCGCGCACGCCAGACAATGATAGAAATTAAACCTATGAAGAGAATGTGTGTGTATGTGATGGAAAGAAATAAATATATTAGGCTACTGACTTCGAATGTAATGGTTTATACGATTCAATAGTTAGAATCATTGTTGAATTCCAAGATGTATATGAGGTCTATAGTAATTCACAATATGCTCAAACTCACATAATCCCAGTCAAATGAAAATCTAAATGCATTCCATAGTTATTACTTTGTAGGATGCAACAAAACCAACCATAACTCTACATGATCCATCATAAAAGCAACATTTTGAACACATCCCAATGTGTGAATCAAATGTGTAGAGAGAGCTTGCGAAGATGGAACAGATAGGGCGGGAAAGATTGAGAGAGAGAGAGAGAGAGAGAGAGAGAGAGGGGGGGAGAGAGAGGAAGAAGTTAGGTCTATGAGAAAGATGGAGACATGTAATATATGTGAGATGCGTGTGCATCTGGATTTTGTACACATGGAAGGAGAAGAGAAAACGGGTTTGATGAGAGAGTTGGAAAACATGGACGAGAGGTGAATGATTTCGTGGGTTGAGGGACTGATAATTTTGCGCAAGAGAAATAGGGGGGAGGAGTCAGTCAGCTGTCGTCACATCATCCTGCTTCTAAATGGCCCCATATTCTCTAGTGCAGTGTGGTCGCTGTTTTTGATCTCCTCGATGCCCTCTTTGAAGATTGAGGTGGTGTGCATGCTGGGGTGTAGGGAAGCACAAGCGAGAGTGGTCGCCATATAACCTTGGATGGGGATGAATTGTGTGCTCTGGGGAGGGGGGAGTGTGTGTGCAGTGTGTGTGTGTGTGCCAGATATTGAGAGAAATCAAATCTATGGAGAGAATGTGTGTGTATGTGATGGAAAGCATGCTAAATAGGGTTTTCATGAAGAGATTGTGCATGCAAGATAGAGAGCGATGGGTGGGCTTTGAGGTGGGAGGGGCCGGGTGAGGGTGTCAAAATGTGTGCGTTGATGCATGTGTTACATGCGATCGTGCGAGGGACGGACGAATCGAGAGAGATGGTTTTTGTGTTACGGATGCTCCTCTCTCTCTCACGCACACACGCAAGTACAAATAGAAGACTATTCTCTCATGTATACACAACGTATCGACATCTCTCTATGTCTCACTCATGCATGATCATTTGCACATTCACACCTCTCTATGTCTCTATCACACGCACACCGTCTCCACATTGCCCTTCCTCCACAACACACATATGGACACATACACACATTCTCTCTCAGTCACACAGACAAAATCAGTATTAAAAAACTAGGGCACACCTAAAACGTCCAAATCCAAATAAGCACGAACTGAAGCTAAATTCAAATATATGGAACTACTGTAGCATGAAGAACTTTTCCAGGAAAAAAAGTAGAGTAATATTTGGGGATTGTTTTCACACACACACAAAAAGGTTCGGTGGATGTCCTTCGAGCACGACACGGTGACGCGCCGTTCGACCTTGCGGCTGCAGTGAATGCGCTTGCACATTATTTTGTATCGATGTTGTGCTAACTAATATGGTAGTATAAGCGATGCCTCAGTCTGATGTTTTTTTGACCTGTGCCATAGTCTTATGTTTATGTGTACTAGTACGGTATTCTTTTAAGTTTGACCAACCCTGTATAAAACTAAACTAAACCCCATACACGCACTCATCAATATGCCGCCACCGCTGTTGCGCATGCCGGCGCCCGCCTGCTCCAGCCGACCATTTCTCGCCCATCACCGCCGTGTCCCTGCCATCCCTGTGCCATGCAGCGGAAGGGGCTCACCCGTTCACTTCGTCTGTAGTCCCTCCTCGCGATGTCGCCGCGCTGTCAAGCACGCGAGCAGTTGGTGGAGCCGCGTCTATGCTTGCAGCATACGAAGAGGAGGACGAGTGCATCCTCCAGCACGCAGGTGAGGAGGAGCTAGCGTGTCATTGTCCTCTCCGCCCGCGTGGAGGCGTGCATGGCGGCTGTCGCGACGGAAGCCGGTCACGCCCGCGCCAAGCCCGCAAACCGGGTGCAGACGTGGAATCTACCTTCGAGACCTTGAATGTCATGTGGATCCTGCAAATACTACTAGTACGTATTAAGTACAGTAGGAACGCGAAGATACGAGCAGTAGTACCAACTACAAGAAGAACATTAGTAAGACATACTAGTACTACTGTACGTACTAAAGAGTTCAAATAATGAGAAAGAACATAAACATAGTCCTGTTGGGGGCTCAACACAACACACCCCTGAAATGAAACTAAGCAACTAGTCCGCTTGACACTGCAGTAGAACCAACATGAGCAACGACACTGCCAACTTACTCGGAGTCCGAGTCCACGTCCTCGACTTCGTCCTCGTCCCACTTCCTCTTCACCAACACTTCTTTTCTTGAACCAGACACTGGGCTCTGCTTCATCATCCAACCCTTGTAGATATTTAAACAAAGGTAGGCATCCGTTGCTGTGTACATGATGTGATCTTCATCTATTGTCTTCCACTCCCATGCAAGATGAAACTCCGGGTGATGTTTCTTTATTTGAGTGTATGAAGGATCAATCATGGCTGCTGCCAGGGTCAGCATTGAAGGCTGAGAGGAGGACACCAGGCTTGCCTTCTAGAGATCGAAGCGCTGGCCTACAAAGAGGCCTATCCGACCCAGGACTCTCCTGTCGTTCACAAAGTCTACAGTAACAAATTTCACTCTTCTGTACTTGAGGAAGAACTCAAATTCCTGGCACCTGATGTCGGCATGGCATATGTCGATAGAGGCAAAGGAGTCCCGTATTTCGATGAGATGGTGATTATCATTTTGGAGGAGTAGACTTTGACGATCCAACTACATACGTGCGAGGATGTCGCGCCTTAGCAATCGCTAAACCAACTCCCAAAGGTTATTGACCATGCCGGAGCATGATCAACCTGACCACGAGGGTCTATTTCCTGCGAGCAAACAAAGAACAAGCAAGAAACTGAGATTGCAATCTGGATATTGCAAATATAAGATGAAAGCTTTATTGATCAAGATGGGGTTCTGTGACGTCTTGGTCTGGTCGTTAAGCACAAACGAATTACGCGAAGTTGCAGCTATGGCGAACTATTAGTCTGAACAAAACCCAAAGTCTAAACGGTGCCCTATGGTCTGTATATATGGAGGAAGAGGGGGGAATTTCGTGGCCCTTGGTGGAGGGGTCCGAAACCAACCCTATCTATTGTTTCCCCACACATACGGACTCTAAAAATAGCCTATACTTATGTATTTCGAAATTACATTGGCCTGGCCTAAAAATAAGGTGACGCAGCACGTAGAATAGCCTCTGGATGAAAGTTATGAAGTAGCATCTTGTATATTTCTTTCGAGGCTTCATGCACTCATTATGGTGGCTTCAACATCCTGAAATCATCACTTGTAACTCCATTCTTGTTCCTCTTGTGCATGCCACCATCTCCTGCTTGTTTTTGCTCCAATGTCCATCCTTCTCCAAGCTAGGCCCTTCATTTGTAAGCAAAACAAATGTATCCAATTTAGGCAGCATCATATTCTCATGAACATTAGAATCATTACCAAGAAACGAAAGTACTCGGTAAATTAATTGGCATGCGTGAGCTCTAGTAATTGGTCCAGTATGTATAGCAGCAGGGGTTGTGGGTGTAACAATGGTATTGATGTCCTCATCATCCTCCCCTTCTTGAAATGAAGTCATCCTCGATGGAAGCTCATCTTCCTCACCCAAGTAAGGCTTCAAATCTGCAATGTTAAAAGTGGGACTAACCCCAAAATCTACAGGCAACTCAAGTTTATATGCATTATCATTTATTTTCACTAACATCTTAAAAGGACCATCAACACATGACATTAGTTTGATTTGCGCAGATCAGGAAATCTATCCTTACGCAAATGTAATCAAACAAGATCTCCAGGTGCAAACACAACATGGTTTCTACCCTTATCTCCAGCAAGTTTTTATTTAGTATTCATACGCTCAATGTTTTCCTTAGTTACCTCATGCATTTCTAAAATCAATTCAGCACGTTGTTTAGCATCAAAATTAACCTTCTCCGAAGATGGAAGAGGCAACAAATCAATAGGTGCACGAGGTAGGAAACCATTCACAATTTCAAAAGGGCACATCTTAGTAGTAGAATGCAATGAACGATTATAAGAAAATTCAATATGAGGCAAACATTCCTCCCACATTTTCTTATTATGCTTCAAAACATCCCTAAGCATAATAGACAATGTTCTATTGACTACTTCAGTTTGTCCATCAATTTGGGGGTGACAAGTAGTACTAAAAAGCAGCTTAGTCCCCAACTTAGCCATAAACATCTCCAAAAGTGGCTAAGAAATTTAGTATCATGATCTGAAACAACAGTATTTGGCACACCATGCAAGCGAATAATTTCACGAAAGAACAAATCAGCAACATTAACAGCATCATCGCTTTTATGACATGGTATAAAGTGTGTCATTTTCGAGAATCTATCTACGACAACAAATATGCTATCCCTCCCCTTCTTTGTTCGAGGTAAACCTAAAACAAAGTCCATAGATATATCCTCCCAAGGAACACTCGGTACAGGCAAAGGCATATATAAACCAGGAGGATTGAGTCGTGACTTAGCTTTTTGACATGTAGTGCAGCGAGCAACGAAACGCTCAACATCCCGTCTCATCTTCGGCCAAAATAAATGTGTAGCAAGTATATACTCCATCTTCACGCCAAAGTGTCCCATTAATCCTCTTCCATGCGCCTCCTGCAACAACAAAAGACGAACAGAGCTAGCTCGAATGCATAGATTGTTAGCACGAAACACAAATCCATCGTTAACGACGAACTTATTCCATGTTCTCCCTTCTTTACAATTCTGCAATACATCTTTAAAATCAGCATCATGCACATATTGATCTTTGATGGTCTCCGAAGCAAATATCTTGAAGTCAAGTTGTGAAAGCATAGTATAGCGACGAGACAATGCATATGAAATAACATTTTCTTTACCCTTCTTATGTTTAATGACATAAAGGAAAGTCTCAATGAATTCAACCCATTTAGCATGTCTACGATTCAATTTGGCTTGACTTTTAATATGTTTCAAATATTCATGATTAGAATGTATAACAAATTCTTTGGGCCATAAATAATGTTGCCACGTTTCTAAAGTCCGAAATAGAGCATATAATTCTTTATCATAAGTAGAATAATTCAGACTAGGCCCACTCAATTTTTCAGAAAAGTATGCAACAGGTTTGCCATCTTGTAATAACACACCTCCTAATCCAATTCCACTAGCATCACTTTCAAGCTCAAAAGTCTTATTAAACTCAGGAAGTTGGAGTAAAGGAGCATGTGTGAACTTATCTTTCAATACCGTGAAGGCTTCTTCCTGTGCGATACACCAAACAAAAGGCACACCTTTCTTTGTAATCTTATTGAGAGGTCCAGCAATGGTGCTGAAATCTCTCACAAAACGCCTATAGAATCTAGCGAGGCCAAGAAAACTCCTCACTTGTGTGACCGTTTTGGGCTGCGGCCAACTCTCACTAGCTTCAATCTTGGCTTTATCAACTTCAATTCCCTGTTGAGTAACAACATAGCCAAGAAAATATACTCGGTCGGTGCAAAAGGTGCACTTCCCAAGGTTACCAAACAGACGTGCATCATGTAGAGCAACAAAAACAGCACGTAAATGTTCCAAATGTTCCTCCAAAGATCTGCTATAAATCAGTATATCATCAAAATAGACTACCACACGTCGTCCAATGAAAGCATGTAAAACTTCGTTCATAATCTCATGAAAGTACTAGGTGCATTAGTTAACCCAAAAGGCATGACTAACCACTCATATAATCCAAACTTAGTTTTAAATGTTGTTTTCCATTCATCCCCCAATTTCATAAGAATTTGATGGTATCCACTACGCAAATCAACTTTGGAGAATATTGTAGAGCCACAATTCATCAAGCATATCATCTAGCCTAGGAATAGGATGACGATAACGAATAGTAATATTATTAATGCCTCTACAATCAACACAAATACGCGATGTACCATCCTTTTTTGGCACTGGAATAATAGGAACAACACAAGGACTAAGGGATTCGCGTATATAACCTTTGTCGAGAAGCTCCTGTACTTGACGCATAATCTCCTTCGTCTCCTCTGGATTGGTATGGTATGGCGCACGGTTTGGCAGTGAAGCTCCGGGAATGAAGTCAATCTGATGCACAATCCCTCAAATAGGCGGTAAACCCTGTGGCACGTCTTGTGGAAAGACGTCAGCAAACTCTTGCAAAATTTTAGTGACAGCAGGAGGCAAAGAGGAAGGCGCGTCCTTGAATTAAAATAATGCCTCTTTGCACCCAAAAGCATAGCAAACAGATTTACTGAAATCTAGCTCATCAATATCAGAGTTGGTGGCAAATAAACATGCACTTTTCAATTTAATTTCCGAAGCAACACTAGATGGTTTATTATTAGGCTTCATTTGTTGCTCAAATTCTTTTGCCACAATCTGATTTTCACTCTTATTTTTCTCCTGTTTTGCTTTATTAGCTCTATTAATATCATCTTTCAAAATGGAATCAGGAGACATAGGAAGCAAAGTAATATGTTTATCCTTATGAACAAGAGTATACTGATTGTTTCTACCATGGTGTACAGAATTTTTATCAAATTGCCATGGTCTACCAAGTAATAAGGAACATGCTTGCATGGGTACAACATCACAATCAACATAATCAACATATGTAGAGATACTAAAATGCACACGAACAACACGTGTTACCTTAACCTTGCCGCTGTTATTGAACCATTGGATATAGTAAGGATGTGGATGTGGTCTTGTGGTGAGAGATAGCTTCTCCACCATCTCCATGCTAGCCGAGTTGTTAAAGCTCCCTCCATCAATGATGACGCAAACAGAATGTTCCTTCACAACTCCCTTTGTATGGAACAAATTATGCCTCTGATTTTGCTCAGCTTGTGTGACCTGCACACTCAAAACACGTTGAGCAACTAAACATTCATACCTGTCAGCATCTTCAGGAGCCATGTATTGTGTCTCATGTTCAGAATCATCTCCACCATGTTCTTCACGTGTAATAAGAGCCAAAGTATCCTCATCATAGTCACTAGCGGACTCATACCCACCATCCTTAGTAGTAACCATCACACGCTGAGATTTGCATTCTCTCGCATAATGACCTCTTCCCTTACAACAACGACAAATAATATCACTTGTGTGCCCTGTTGATGCCATGGAAGAAGAAGAGCTTTGTGCAGGCCCGACAGGTGCGCTCTTGGCAGATAGTGGTGGTAGTGCCTGCTTTCTTGTATCACGGCTGGATGTAGTACCTGATGGAGGTGCTGGTGCAGTGGAAGTAGAAGACGCACACGGTGTCCATGATGAAGGTCGACCTGTAGAAAAGTTAGTTCGCGCCAATGCCTATCGATCCTGCACTTCACGTTCAGCTTTACAAGCAAGGTGGAATAAACGAGTGATATTAGTTACTCCTTATACTCTAGAATGGTTTGAATCTCTCTATTTAATCCACCCATAAAACGTGCAAGCATAGCTTCATTCTCCTCAACAATACCACATCTAATCAAGCCAGTTTGTAATTCCTGATAATATTCTTCTACAGAATTTTTCCCTTGTCTTAAACGCTGCAATTTTTGAAGCAATTCATGTTGATAATATGGTGGAACCCAACAACTACGCATAGCAGTTTTCAAAGCTGCCCAAGTAGCTGGAATAGGATATAATCTACAATGTTCAGACCACCATACACATGCAAAATTAGTGAAAGCACAAACAGCAGCAGCAACTCGTCTCTCCTCGGGATATTGTAAACATGTAAAACATTGTTCAGTTTCTAATTCCAATGTAAGATATATATCAGGAACATATCTACCCTCAAATGGTGGAATATTCAATTTCAGTTTAGGAATATGGTCATTATCTTGTACCTGAGGTGGTGGTACAGGCCTACCATTGCGAATATATACCTGAGGTCGACCTGCTGGTGGTGGTGCTGGTGGCTGCACGTAGTTCTGATTTTTATCAACCTCATCCTCACAGTCACCCGCATAATCGCCATCCTCCTCGGCACCAGCAGCCGCAGTAGCAAGAGCCAAAGAAGCATCAACAGCAGGTGCAGCGGCACCAGAATTTTGACCAGTCTCAATTGGAACGCGTTGTGTTCATCCCACTTGATTTGGAAGGCGGCGTTGGAGATGTTGTTGTTGTTGTTGTTGTTGTTGTTGTAGAGGTGCGACAGGTGCAGCCGGTGGTGATTGGGGAAGACGCTTGAGAAATTCATTAAACTTGTTATCCAGGTTTGTCTCGAACGACTTCTCCATGGAATCTACCTTCTCCATAGCCTCTTCAAATCTGTTTAACACATCTCCCACCTGGCCACTCATCATTTGCTGAAATTTATCATGCAACTCCTTGTTCGTCATGTTCTCCCAGTCAATCTCGTCGGCTTGTGATCCTGCCATGGTTAGCAGCAAGAGAAACACAACATAATATGATCCTACAAACTACTAGAAAATGGTGGTGGTAGGGTGTCACAAATCCGTCAAGCGAATCTCAAATTCTTACCAGTTCTTACCCAGTAGCAGGTGGTGATCAGCAACCGTTGTAGTCAAAGCTCTCAAAGCTTGGATAAAGTAATTACCAAGGAGAGTCAAACGCACGACGTAGACGTATGTGGAGCTGGGAAGGCTTATAATATGGTAGCAAAAAGGGTAAGCAATAATCAATTCAGGGATGCAAAGTTGAAGAAACGCTCAACGCCAGTACTATGTTGGTCCTAGGCTAGAGACGCGAGCCTAGAACACTAACAAAATCACGGCGCTGCACGTAAACAAGGGAGCAGCACGCTCTGAATTGTTTTCCTTTTTTTCACCTTTTTTTTGCACTTTTGTTTTCCTCCTTTTTTTTGCTCCGCAACAAATTTTTTCGGAGAAGTCTACAAATGGTCTAAAAACTGCCTAGCCAGAATTTTCCAAACTTAGTTTTTTTTAAACTGGAGCTATTTTTTCTACTCTGGGTAGCACGAAAGTTCGGGAGTCCTACTCTGTCACGACTCGGAGTATGGCGTGATCTTGAAATCCAAAATAGAGTAACGAAATACTGGACTCGGACTAGGACTGGTGGCGGAGATGAATCTGGTGGAACTCGAACTGGTGGCGGAGATGAATCGGGTGGAACTCGGACTGGTGGCGGATATATGTTGTAGGTGGTCTCAGATTGGCGTGATGGCCGCGGGTATGTGGTGGCCTATATGGACTCAGATTGGCTCCGATACCACTTGATAGAGTCGGGGTGTCCCGATCTTTCAATGAGATGATAACTATCGATTTGGTGGAGTCGACTTTGACAATTCAACTACAAACGTGCACGACGTTGAGCCTTAGCAATCACTAAACCAACTCTGTGAGGTTATTGACCACGCCGGAGCACGATCAACCTGACCACAAAGGTCTATTCCCGCAAGCAATCGAAGAACAAGCAATAATATGATAAAGCAATCTGAATATTGCGAATATGGATGAAGTATTGATAATGGTGGGGATCCGAAAGTGGTCTTGGTCTGATCGTTGGACACAAACGAAGTACACGGAGTTGCGTTGGCTAACTTTTAACTAAACAAATCCCAAGGAAAAAGGTACTAGATGGATCTACTTATATAGGAGCAAGGGGTGCCGGCCAAGGAGGTGGGAGGACGTCCCAAGGCAGCCTAAAACTAACCCTAGGTCGTACAAGGCCAATGGACCCAAGTGGAGGTGATGTAACACCTTTGGACTTGTAGTTTGACTCGAATTCTGCTGCAGCATCAGATTGTTTCGTCCATTACTCAACGCTCCGGATGAATTTGAAGGTGAATCCAATTGGGTTAGCAAGTGCACGAAAACTATTTTCCAACAAAACAAGAATCACCCAATTTGGAGTCCGGATGAAAAAGTTATTGATGTTTCGAGTCAGGTATGTCTGTGCAGTCCGAATCTGAGTCCAGAACGTGAGAGACTTGCACTCTATCTTCTCGTGGGCCAAAAGTGATGTGAGAGAACTTTTTGAACAACAAGTAAACATCTCTTTCTCCCTTATATTCATATGTGGATTGTAGAAATGTCCCATACACCTGCAATTAGACATGGCACAAAAGTTTGTGAAGTATTTTTGTCCTGGATGACATAAATAAATTATTGCACAGTTTGCATTAGAAATCACCTCACAAATATACATGTCTGCAATATGTTTGGTCATATCCAAGGTAGTCATGTCCTCATCAAGACCCCAACACTAGGATTGTGGTATCCAAAGGGCTCATCGTTTGGTCTAGTTGGATACTCTGATGCTGATTATGCTGGTGACAAGGTTAATCGCAAGTGTACATCAAGCACATGTCACTTTCTTGGACGATCTCTTATATGTTGGTCTTCAAAGATGCAAAACTGTGTATCCCTCCCCACTGCTGAATCTGAATACATTGCTGCAGGATCTTGTTGTGCTCAGCTTCTCTGGATGAAGCAAACTCTCAAGGACTACGACATCAACATGAAGAATATGCCACTCTTCTGCGACAATGAAAGCGCCATCAAGATTTCCAAGAATCCAGTTCAGCACTCGAATACAAAGCACATTGAGATTCTTCATCACTTTCTTAGAGATCATGTCATCAAGGAAGACATTGATATCATTCACGTCAACACTGAAGAGCAACTGGCAGATATCTTCACAAAGCCCTTGGATGAGAAGAGGTTTTGCAAGCTACGGTGTGAGCTAAATATCTTAGAATCCTCAAATGTCCAGTGAATGGACACACGTCCTAACGCTTATGCATGTTGATGACTTAGATGTGCAACACACAAAGTAACGTGTTTCTTCAATCAATGAAGACTTACCTTCTGAGTGTGAATACATTAATGTGGAATTTGACTTCGGAGTGCCACGATAATTGTGTGCCGTGTCTGGGTCTAATAGTTTGCATTTGGATTGTCTTCAACATTGTTTTTGTCTTCAAAATCTATATCTTTGCAATGTTGAATTGTCTTCAATACTATATATATATATATATATATATATATATATATATATATATATATATATATATATATATATATGTTCTGTCCTCTACAACAAACACTTATAGCTATGTCTTCATGTTGCTATTTTTTCTGACCTGAGTGAATGTGATCAAACCCTAATCCCTTCTGTGCTACTACCTCAAATTATATCTGTCTAGTCATATGCATTCTGTTGACACTTGTCGAATATCTTTGATGTGTCCTTGTGAGCCGAAGATACAGAGACACACTTTTAAAACAACTTTAAAGTCTTATCCTTTGCCTAAAAACCGGAGAAGCCGGAACAACCACCCGACAATCGAGGCATGCGTGGGAACATCGTTCAACTCCTGATAAGTTGCATGCATGCCACGTGTCCTTCAGATGTGAACCGCCAGGGGCACCTGCGTAATTGTGCCGCACCGCCCTCCTCCTTATAAATAATTGCCCCACGCGGTCATTATCTCCTCTTCGACCTCGCCATCACGCTCAAACCCTAGCGCCACCGCTAGCTCGTGTCAACGCCGGAGACAAAGCGCTTAGCTGCCGCGACCTCTTCAACACCATCCTCACGCCGGCCGTGGACCTCCTATTCTCCGCCACCGCCATAGGAGTCTTCCGCCGCCAGGTTAGGGCGTGGGAGATTGGACTGTTCGGCCTCCTATCTTCCTCGTCTAGCAATTCGTTTGTGGTAAATAAATGTCACTTTTTACGGTCTTTTTGATCCATCAAGTCCATCCACTTCAACCAAAAGTGGTTTCTACACTTTCAAATTTGGATCTGTCTCTTTCTGAATCTCATATCATGCGAAGTATGTTCACTTATGCTTCATAACTAGTTAGATTCCTCACTTGTACTTATTCTTTGATTCGTACAAATCTGGAACGAACTTCCTTCAATATGTGAATGTCTTCGTACTGTGAGGTCAATGTCTTCTAACTGATTTATCTTCAAAACCTTCTGAGAATGCATATGACCTCTTGCCCTTCCCTCGCATATCTAATGCTATCACAGGAACATGTCCGTGGGAGAATCCCTTGGTTCTCATAGTCTACATTCATTTGCAGAATTCTTACAGCGTCACATTGAATCTCTTGAAGCCAGTTCTTGTTTGACAAGTAGATGAAAGCCTTTCACTATTTTGAAGCCTATCTGTCTGAATATCATGGCTTCTGAGAAATCTGCACGGAAAGGTGGCTGACAACACCGTGGCAATACTGCACTGGTCCTGCCCCCAGATCTGTGTGAGCTCAACAAATCTAACCCTAAAGAGAGCTATACACAGTGCAAGAATAGGATCCAATGGATCCGAAGATATTGGGCTGAGCAATGGTTCAAGTACAACTTCGTGACACCTGAATATGCTCAGAAGAATGCCATCAAGCACCCATGGGGCGATAGTCTTTACAAAAATTTGGTACCGAAGACAAAGGCTGAATCTATTGCTCAGTAGTTTTATCCTTACATGGTCCGAGGACCTCAGCCTGAGAATGCCGACCCATCGTCTCTTCTATGGTGTCGTGACGACAATCTCTTGAAGCACAACTTTCAGTTTGCAAAGGATTCAGATGTCAAGAACAAGAAGGAATTTGGCCTCGATTTCAACCCTGGTCCATCTGCACCAAGGTCAAATGGTACATGTGAAGCCAACGAGAACAGAATTGGCCCTTTCACCAACTTCGATGGGCATCTGTCCCACATTGCTGGCCAGAGGGCCACAGTGGAGCAATCTGCTGAAAATGCAGACTCTGAAGATGCTACCTCACCATCGAAGCAGAAGAAAAATTCTAAAGCTTCAAAGCCCTTTGCTGCTTCTGCTCCAAAACATAGAAGCCATTGAAAACTGCACCTCCTGAAGCCAGTGTGCAATCAAAAGATCTGTCTCGCGTATCTAAAAGGACTAGGAAGCCAATGCCCAAGAAGGTTTCTGGACAGGCTCTCACTTCCGCTGCCGTTCTGTGCAATGAGGAAGACACCATTGATGTGTCAAGTGATGAAGATCTTGGTGATGAAGCTCTAGAGATGCTGATCAAGAGCAAGCAAGAGGCGGAGATCTTCAGTGATCTTCCCCTCTTTGATGTTGATATGTTGAACAACTTCATTGATGAATGGTTTGACGACCACAACATCAGTATTGATGACCTGCAGCTGCCAGTGGACATCAGCATCGCATTTCACGGATCCATTGCCAATGAATTGTCTTAGCTCAGAAAATCATTGAGCTCAAGAACAAGATTGATCATGAGAAGGCGCATTTCAAGAAGCACATGGACAAGCTCAGCATGGCTGATGTGCAAGGCTAAATTCCACAAGAAGCATGAAGAAGCCAAAGGCTCAAGAGAGCACATGAAGCATTATGCACAGAAATGTGTGCAATCACACAATGAAGCTGAAAAGAGAAAGGCTCTTGGGCGTCCTGGCATCGACCCCAGAATTGCTGCCAAGAAAAGCAAAACAAGCCAACAGAAGCTAATCCTGATGCTCCAAGGCAGGGACAACCAAGCATTGTCTTCCCTGCCAACATGACTGACTCGAAGCCAAAGGTCCCCTCTGCTGCTTCAGAACTCAAGAACACAAGGCAAGCTGAAGCCAAAGCCAGGAAGAGGAAGCTCAAGGATACATCTTATGATGCTCCCTCCAAGAAAAAGTTGAAGACAAAGGGCTCTAGGTCTTCAAGAAAAGAGTGTGCTGCTGCCCCAGAGCCCCTCGTTGTCGAACCCATTTCTGTTGCCTTACCTGCCTATGCCAATCGTGAGTGCCGCCTCGTAGTCCATGAGCCTGCTTCTACAGAGGCTCCAGAAAATGAAGAAGTTCCAGCTGTTGACCCCAACGCAGCTGAAGACATTGGTCATGAAGACAATGTGCATGATGATGAAGTCCTTCCTCAGCTCCAGCCCTAGTCGGTATCATTGCCTACTCCGATTAGCAGTGAACTTATTAGCATTGGTCGTCCATTGATGCTAATTTCTCAAGATGACTCATGGGCTGAGCGCCAACAACAAGACACCCCAGTACATGATGAAACACCCCATACTCCACCTACTCAAGTCACATCTTCGATGCTTGATGATGACAAACATGGAGACCACTCCATCTCCAAAGGCGTCGCCAGCGTTTCGCAGGCTTCGCAAAGGCCTCAGGCCACCGGTCTTCATGTCGAGCATACCAGAAGAAGAAGTACAACAAACTAGCTCAGTAGCACATCAAGTGTTCCCTGACGCCATCCCCTCTGTGACTTATCAAGAGTCTGAAGCAAAAGTTGCTGAAGACATTCCGGCTGCATCATCCGATGAAGAAAGAGAAGAAGAAAGAGAAGCAACAACCCCTGCCAATGATCCAGTCATTCTTGAAGAGAATGTGATCATGCCCGATCCTCTAGTCGTTGAACAGATGGAGGTTGAAAAGACTGAGGCTGCCACCAACAACGCCACTGAAGCCAATGACTCAGTCATGACTGAAGACAATGTGGAGCCTGAAGCAAATGTGAATGCTAAAGCCACTATGACGCCAATCAACTTAGATGGCGCTGTTCCTCCCCCAAGGTCTCATACAATGGAAAAGGCATTCAATCATGGAGGTCAGCTTATCACAGTCAAATGGCTAATTATGGTTCCACCTACTACTCCCGGGCCACAGTATGATTATCATGTGGAGTAGAGGCCTCAAGTTCAGAAGCCAAAGCCACGTGTGCCAAGGCTTACAAGTGTTGTCACAACACACGGCTCATTCAGCGTGCTCAGCTTAAGAGAGCACAATACTTTCTTTGACAACACCAAGAACCCATACACGAAGCCCAAGATCACCTCTGACAGATTTTGGAGCCATCAGCAGCGAAGCTATTACTTTTGCATCATGTACAACCAAGACCGAATTTTTCCGCACAAACATCTGGATTGTGATGCTATGGCTGGGCTGCCAAGTATTGAAGAGGCTCTTGACAGCTTTCGAGATGTTGGTCTACTGGCCTTTGTGACTGACAAAGAGCATCTGCTGCAGTTTTATGCCACTATACACATTCAAGGCTACAACAGGGATTCGAAGACTTGGGTCGTTGAGTGGATGACAGGTGATGTACATCACGAAGCCAAAGCTCAGGATATCATCGAGCTTGCTTCCCTGCCCACTCCAGGTGAGTTATACGAACCTAGTTGTCAGATTCATCAGAATGATTTGCAGAGCATCTTTCAGAAGCCAGAGCCAAATATGAACCAAATGCTTAGCATGATGAAGCCATTGCCCCACGACGCTGAATACCCAAAGGAGTTTTTTGTCAAGGACCTTGGGTACTTGCCACGCATAGTGTACCCTATTTTGAGGCGTACTCTCTGGCCTATCAAAGGAAATTCTTCTAAAGCCAAACTTGAAGGCACCATGAAGACTTTCGTATTCTATATCATTAATGGCATCAGATTCAACACTCATGATTTCTTCAACAGACAACTTGCTGCTTCTGGGATTGATCTGTTTGGTCTGAAATTCTATGCTCCATGGGTGATGCGCTTGATTAAGATTCATTCAACCATTGACTATTAGCCTTCAGCATGCAACCATATTGTCTTTATGCCTGAAGTTGATATGTCTATTGAAGCCGTCTACCCCGAGCCTGCCAAGAAGCCACACCACCTTCAGAATGTTGAATTCTAGAGCTTCACGTAGCCCATTGAAGGTATTCATGTGCCCAATGCTGCACCTCCTGCATATCCTCTGGCTGGCAACCTGCGCATAATACACCGAGCAAATACTGAAGCCACTGCAAGCACCATAGCTCAAAGGCCTCAGAAGTGTCCTCGTGTCCTCAACCACCATGAGCTTCTGGTGGCTTTACATCAAAAGCAAGATAGGCATCACGACTGGCTGAAGCATCAGATGCAGTGTCTGTGGTGGATGTCAATCGAATTCGCAACTTGGCCACGAAGAACTCATTTGTTGCACATGAAGCCTTTAGGTTATCCTGGAAGAGCCTCACCTTGCTCTACTCTGAAGATGATCTTCGCGAGGATGGCTTCACTGAGAACTTCAAGTTTGACTCCAGGCCTCCTCAAAATGCAAGTTGGTGTCGCACACCTTCATTTGAAGATTCTGAGTACTCATCTTCGGCTACAATTGTTGTTGCGAGAGTCCTCGATGAAGAAGACGACACCACTTCACCAGCATTAGCTTCACTGCATCACAATGCGGCGTTAGGCCCGTCTGCACCACCAAACTCCAATGTCGATGCTGATCCATCTTCTACTCCAGTTGGGAACGAGTAGATACTCTATGTCTTCAAACCTTTTTGGTCATTACTAACAAAAGGGGGAGACGCATATGAGTTGATAGTCTTCAAGCGGGTCCATATGGGTGGTTGCTTTATTGTTGCTAAGTTCTTACAACTCTCGTCATGAAACTATTTGGTTTTTGAGTTGTAACGCTTAAACTTGATGGTCGTCTACTACTCTTGCTGCCACTTTCTGATGTGATGATAAATTCCGCATGAAGTCATTTCGCAGATGTCCATTTTTCATTATGCATATCATTATCTCTGTTATATCTTTATATGCATGATGAATTGTCTTCACACCTTGAAGATGGCCTCAACAAAGCAAAACCTTCCATGTGCAATTGAATTCAAAAGCAACTACTTATATGCACATCTCCAGGGGGAGCCTTTTTTAATGTATGAAGGCAAGGCTCACAAAACTGAACTTTCACGCACTTTTATACCCATTGAAAACTTCAACCAGTTTGTCATCAATCACCAAAAAGGGAGGGATTGTAAGTGCATCTAGTGCCACCCCTAGTTGGTTTTGGAGTATTGACGACAAACATGGTTGAAGGACTAATGTGTTTGTGAGAATTGGAGGATAACATAGGTAGTAGTCCCTGATTCAGTTTACCTACCAGAGATGACCCCTAAAAATGTGTGAAGACAATGAAGACAATGGTGGTCCATGAAGACATTTGTGACGAAGATTATGACGTGTGAAGATATTCACTTGAAGAATATGGTGTGCGAAGACATAGTTGTTTCATAGTTTCCATTCTTCTTTATTGAGTCAAAGGAACCACTATACTGTTAAGTGGGTCCAAGTGAACAAAGTCAGAATGACTAAAGTGATGCTCAACCAAATCCAATGTCTTCGAGCGAAGACAATGAGAGAAAACCTTATCCAGAGCTGGATGAGTCAGCTTTGCTTGTAGCCCAAGCCAAGCTGTCACGTGTGTTTGAAATCCGACTGTTGGACACGTGTCAGTTCCTTAGTGACCCAGTGTCATTTCGGACATATCAGGTCGGGTTGCCTCCTAGCTATAAATAGCCCACCCCTACACCATAAATTTGTGGCTGCTCAGAGTTAGTGCACGGATTTTGTCATTTGAGAGCAACCCACCTCCGAGGGATGTGAGAGAGAGATCCTTGCGAGGACTAAGCCAAAGAGTGTTAGGCATCACTGATGTCTTTTTGTCCGCGTGATCTGAAGACTTGTTACACTTGAGGACTGTGAATCCTCTAGACGGTTAGGCGTCGTGTTCGGAGCATCCAAGAGTCATTGTGGATTGCCGGTGAACAAAGTCTGTGAAGGTTTGGAAGTCTACCTTGAAGACTTACCAGAGTGGTTGGGTGAGGACTATGTGTCCCACTATAGGAATCAGGCACTTTGCTGTCCGCCATGGCTGACGGCAAAGGTATGCCTGGCAGACGGCAAAGGGCTTTACCATCCGTCAGCAAACAACAACAGGTCCGACTGAATAGGCTACGGCAAAGCGCTATTTGTCGTCTACTGGCGGACGGCAAAGATGATATGGTCTTTGCCGTCTGCTAGCCCACGACAAAGGACTTGGACGACACACGTGCTAGCTTATGGCCGTTAGGGGGTTAACGGTGTGCTTTGCCATCAACTAGCGGACGACAAAGTAACCAAATAGGCCAGCCCCCCAGGTTGCACAGGTAGCTACCATGTGGCTTCTTTGTCGTCTGCTGGCTGAAGGCAAACCTCTTTGCCGTCCGCCAGCAAACGGCAATGATCCTGTATAGCCCCTGTTTTTCTGTTTTTTCTATGATTCATTCTATTTCAACAAACAAGTATGAACACACAAATTTCACAGCAGACATATCCAACACAAAAACTTCATCATATATACATACATAACCAACACATAGTTCCATCCATACATATTACAATAGTTTCACATTGTTCATCTAACACCTATCCATCCATATAACAAGTTCCACATTGTTCATACAAAATAAAAGCAGAGAGGGAAAAGAAGCACTCCATCCATGCAACCTTCCGTGAAGTAAATGAAATCTACAAAATGGGAAACAAGAAAGTTAGAAGAAGAAGAAGAATACTAGAAGTAGAAGTAAGCATACTTAGGTAAAATGGAGCTAACCTAGCTAATTATGCCATTTTTGAGTGAACTAAGCATATTATGTCATTTTTGATATAAAGCAGCTAAGTATAGGTCTTTATTGAGGTAACCTAGGTAACTAAGCATATTCGAGCTAACTTAGAGCTAACTTAGGTCATTTTGGAGAAGAAGAAGAAGAAGAAGAAGAAGAAGACTAGAAGAAGAAGACTAGAAGAAGAAGACTAGAAGAAGAAGAAGAAGCTTTTTACCCTTTTCCTTCTCATTCTTCTTCTTTTATTCTTTTTTTTCTTTTTTTTCTTCTATTCTTTCTTTTTCTCCTCTTCCTTGTTTTTCTTCTTCTTATTCCTTATTTGTGTCATTTTAGAGCTTACATAGGTAATTATGCCATTTTTTAGCTAACTAAGCATATTATGTCTATTTGGATGAAAATAAGGTAAGTATAGGTCATTTTTGTGCTAACATAAGTAATTATGCCAATTTTAGCTTACTTACGTAAAATGGATCATTTTGGAGCCAATCTAGCTAAAATGGATCATATTGGAGCTAACCTAGGTTAAATGTGTCATTTTGGAGCTAACTTAACTAATTATGCCATTTTTTAGTTAACTAAGCATAAATATGCCATTTTTTACACAAGTAAGCCAAGTGTATGTCATTATTGAGCAAACCTAGGTAACTAAGCATATTAGAGATAACTAAGCATATTAGAGCTAACTTAGGTCATTTCGTAGGAAACAAAGCTAATGGTAGATCATTTTGGAGATCTGACATACCTGACATAGTTCAATCCTCCTTCTTCTCCTTCAACTTCTTCATCCTGATGCACCAAGAGCGGGAAGGCAGTGAAGGAAGTAGGATGTAGTTTGCTACCACCATTGGCATGGTCATGTCGCCCGGCTGTGGGATCGCCAGCGCCACCACCATCGCGAGGTCATTGTAAGGCACCACCACCATCGCGAGGCCATCTTCAGGCAGCACCATCGCTTGGTCATCCTCAGCCACCACCATCTCCTGCCCGTCATGAGCCACCACCATCTCTTGCCCATCGTTTGCCACCACCATACCTTGGCCACCGTCAGCCACCACCATCGCGAGGTCATCATCAAACAGATTAGGCTGCACCTCCTCATCCTCACTCTGCTCCTCTTCTTCCCCACTCCATTCCGGACCCTCCTCGTTGCTGCTTTTGTTATAGCCATAGTCGGTGCTGCTTTGGCTATAGCCAGAGTCGCTGCTGCTGCTCCCATTGCCTAATCAAATGCAACAATGACCATTAACAATCGATGTGAGACAAAGCCAAATGTAGAGGAAGAAGAGGCAGAACGTACTGGCATCGTCATCGTCCTGGTAGCGCATGCGGCACATAGTCGTGTTAAACACCTTCACAGTGAGCATGGCGTCACCGTCGTACCTGAAGAGAAGGAAGTACCCATGCCGCAGGTCGTAGGCACGGTAGAACTACTCCCAGCCATGACACAGGTACATGTGGTCGTACCTGATCACCAGCTGCACGTCCTAATGCCTGCGAATCCCGCTGCCGTCCTGTCGCAGCTTCACATTCTTTGACCGATGGCCGTCCAGCATCTTCATGAAAGTGTCAGGCAGCCTCTGCAGCGTGAGGCAAGGAGTGATGTAGCAAACAACAGAGTTATCATAAAGAGATGGGTGAAGGGGAGATCTCTCCTTTTACATACCTGCCTCCTGGATGAATTCTCAAGTATGATACTGAAGAACTCGAAAGCATCGAACTCGTACTCCGGTGTGCCAGAGCGCAACCTGCGGTGGCGGCCTCCCCCCATCTCTGATAAGCAGCAGAAGAGACCAATTAGTAATGCTCATGTTTCCAATTGATCATAGACAAGTTGATCATAGGTACATTAGCAGTAATATTGTGCTCATCACTAAAATATCATTAGAGGATAATGCACTTTCATCAACTAGCTCGCAACTATTTATGAGTCGACCAAGCTCAATATCCATCGTCATTTACCACCAATAGATATGAGCTACATTTTCTTAGTTTTATCGAGATTTTTCGTTTTGTTTTGGAGTACTTCAAATGTGGGACATATATATTAAGTTCCAGGGAGAGAAGACTTTGACCAAGAATTATTTTATCACTGTGGGGTTTATAGAATAAAAACTCACATTTATTAGTAACTACTAAGTATCGGCAAAAGAAAAGCTAATGATACCAATTTCATGCCATATAAACCACATATTGACATATCAGCCATACACATGTTATGATTACACGAGATCATGAACGTTTCTTCAAAGTTAAACAAGGATTATATATATTTAGTGAGTCAAGATAAACACAAGCATCTGATAAATTTAACAATCATCTGTCCACTTGGGCAGAGACATGCAACTGCCCGAAGGGTTCACCCAGCATCTAATACATGAATGTTCCTCACAAAAGTTAAACAAGGATTATAACTACTTGTCAAGCCAAGTTAAACACAAGCAGTTGAGAAAATTTACAATCACATAACCTAGGAGATGCAAGTGCCCTAATGCCTCACCCAAGATCTAATACAATAACTTGCCAGGGCATGAAAAAATCAGGAGGAAAGCATCATGCACAATAGCTCCTTCAGCAAAACTAAAACCTGAAAATTTTAGCACATCAACAAACAGTTGAACAACTCCATTCCTAAGCATCTTCTACCCCACATATGGCCACCGACGAACCTACACCACCAAATTTGCACCAAGAACAGGAACAAATCGCGACTACTGGTAGCAGGAAAACACGCGTTCGGCCTCCAAATCAAAGCACAACACGGCGCGATCCAAAAAAGACTAGACTAGCATGAGGTGCCAGGGTAAACCATGCTCGAAAGAAATGGAGGAAGGGGGGAATTTTTCGCCGTACCTTGCTTCGACATCTTGGAAGAGGGGGCGGTACTCGGCGGCGGCGGCGGAGGGGGAAGGAAGACACCGGGGCCGCCGGGGTGGAGGAGGGGGCGCCGCGGCAACGGGGATCGTGTGGGTCAGCGACGGCTCGGGCACAGGGGCGGGGCGGGACGGCATGATGAGGGGGGTGGCGCGGGGCGGAGGAGGGGGTCGCCGGGGCAGCGGGGGCGGCGCAGCGACGGGGGTGGCGCGGGGCAGCGGCGGCTCGGGGGTGGGACAGAGAGAGATAGAGGGGATAGAGAGATGGGTCAGCGGGCGTCGTTGGCATTTTGTTAGGGAATGGTTCTTTGCTGTCTGCTAGCAGACGGCAAAGAGCCTAGCTAACTGACGTTAGTTTGGCCATTTCTTTGATGTCTGCTAGCAGACGGCAAAGACGCTTTGCTGTCAGCTGACAGGCGGCAAAGAAAGTGTCCATTAGGTGGTCCACGCTACTGGGCCACCCACACTCTTTGCCGTCTGCTAGATGACGGCAAAGCTTCTATGTCGTCTGCTGGCAGACGACAAAGAGCTGGCTGACGGAAAACATGACCTTTATAGTCAGCTCATTCTTTGCCATCAGTTTTCTTCAAGCTGATGGCAAAGACATTCTTTGCGATCAGCCAGCTGATGGCAAAGAGCTGGCTGACGGCAAAGATCTGGATTCCAGTAGTGTCCTTAGCTCAAGGGGAATAAGTTGAAGACATGGTCTTCCGAGTTCAATCGCAACCTCCCTAACCAGACATACAGTTGTCACAGCAACTGGAACTGGTCTACCAAATCCTTGTCTTCACCAAGCAACGGGTTCTATCCCCTACTCTCCTTAATTTTTAGTTTGTCTTCGTGAAGTCATTGCTTGCCTGTGAAAGTGCTAGTTATTGACTAGAGGGGGTGAATAGGCGATTTTTATGAAAGTCTTCAAAACACAGGGCTTTGTAGATAAATAGTGGCAATGAACCTATTGATATGCAACGGAAGGTAGACTACACTAGGCAAACCATAGTCAAGTAAGCAATGAAGTGAAAGCACGAAGACTATCAGCAGCTAGGTAGTAAGGATCGGGATGGAAGATAGTATGAAGCCAAACAACAATAATTTTCACACAGTGAAGACAATCAGATCATGCAGGGAGGCAATGACTTCACGAAAACAAACTGTAAGTAAAGAGAGGTAAAGGATAGAACCACTTGCTTGGAGAGGACAAGGATTAGTTGTACTAGTTGCAGTTGTTGTGACAACTATACGTCTGATTAGGGAGGCTGAGATTCAACACAGAAGACCGCGTCTTCAACTTATTCATCTTGATCTAAGTACACTTAGTACTCGCCCAGTCACTCTGGTAAGTCTTCAAGGTAGACTTCCAAACCTTCACAGACTTTGTTCACTGGGAATCCACAATGACTCTTGGATGCTCAGAACGCGAAACCTAAACGGCTGGAGGATTCATAGTCCTCGAGTGTAACAAGTCTTCAGATCATGCGGATAGAAAGACTTCAGTGATGCCTAACACTCTTTGGCTCTGGGTGTTTTGGGCTTTGTCCTCGCAAGGATCTCTCTATAAATGCTTCAGAGGTGGGTTTCTCTCAAACGACAAAAGCCGTGCACTAACTCTGAGCAACCACCAATTTATGGTGTAGGGGGTGGGCTATTTATAGCCAGGAGGCAACCAACCTGATTTGCCCAAAATGACCCCGGGTCACTAAGGAACTGACACGTGTCCAACGGTCAGATTTCAAACACACGCGGCAGCTTGACTTGGGCTACAAGTAAAGCTGACTCATCCAGCTCTGGATAAGATTTGCCCTCATTGTCTTCGCTTGAAGACATAGGATTTGGTTGAGCATCACATCAGTCACTCTGACTTTGTTCACTTGGACCCCACTTAACAGTACGATGGTTCCTATGACTCAACAAAGAAGAAAAGGAAACTACAAAACAATTATGTCTTCGCACTCCATAGTCTTCATGCGATGTATTCTCATGTCATAGTCTTCAATGTGAATATCTTTACAGACCACCATTGTCTTCAATGTCTTCACACATTGTTAGGGTTCATCTCTGGTAGGTAAACCGAATAAATATGGAACTACTACATGTGTTATCCTACAATTCTCACAAACACATTAGTCCCTCAACCAAGTTTGTCGTCAATACTCCAGAACCAACTAGGGGTGGCACTAGATGCACTTACAATCTCCCCCTTTTTGGTTATTGATGACAAATTGGTTGAAGTTTTCAATGGGGATAAAAGTATGTGAAAGTTTAAGGATTAAGGCATTGTCTTCATAAGTAGCAAAAGGCTCCCCCTAAAGATGTGCATATAAGTAGTTTGCTTTTGAATGCAAATGCACATGGCAGGTTTTACTTTGTGGAGATCCTCTTATACTTATGAAGACAATTCATCATGCATATAAAGATATAACAGAGATAATGATATGCATAATGAAAAATGGACGTCTGCGAAATGACTTCATGCGGAATTTATCATCGCATCACAAAGTAGCAGAAAAAGTAGCAGACGACCATCAAGTTTAAGTGTTACAACTCAAAGAACCGAATGTATCAAAAGACGAGAGTTGTAAATACTTGGCAAAAATAATGCAACCACCCATAAGGACCCGCTTGAAGACTATCAACTCATATGCTTCTCCCCTTTTGTCAGTAATGACCAAAAGGGTTTGAAGACATAGAGCATCTACTTGTTCCCACAAGGAGCAAATGATGGAGTAGGGTCGACGTTGGAGTTTTGTGGTGCAGCAGCGCCTGATGCAGTGTCAAGATGCAGTGCAGCGATGGTCGGTGAAGTGGCGTCGTCTTCTTCATCGATGACTCTCGCAACAACAGTTGCAGCCAAAGATGAATACTCAGAATCTTCAATTGAGGGAGTGTGGCGCTAGCTTACATTTTGTGGAGGCCTGGAATCAAACTTGAAGCCCTCGGTGAAGCCATCTTTGCGAAGATCGTGTTCAGGACATAGCAATAAGACTCTTCCAGGACCGTCGACAGGCTTCATTGGCAATAAATGAGTTCTTGGTGGCCAGGTTCCGAATGCGACTGACATCCACCAAGAGACTCTACATCTGACGCTTTAGCCAGTCGTGGTGCTTATCCTGCTTCTGATGTAAGGCCACAAGCAGCTCTTGGTCATTGAGTACACGAGAACGCTTCCGAGGCCTTTGGGCAATTGTACTAGGAGTGGTTTCGGTGTTGGCACGATGGGGCATACACATATTGCCAGCTAGAGGATAAGCATGAGTTGCAGCATTGGGGACATGAATTCCTTCTATTGGTTGCATGAGGCTTTGATGATCAACATTATGAAGATATAGAGGCTCCTTGGCAGGCTCAAGGTAGATGGCTTCAACGGACAGATCAACCTCAGGCAGAAAGACAAGATGGTTGCGTGCTGAGGGCTGATAGTCGACAGAAGAATGGAGTTTGATCAGGCGCATCACCCATGGAACATAAAACTTCAGGCCAAATACATCAATCCCAGATGCAGCAAGTTGTCTGATGAAGAAATCCTGGGAATTGCATCTGATGCATTGACAATATAAAATACCAAAGTCCTTAAGGTTCCTTCAAGTTAGGCTTCGGAAGAATGTCCCTTGATTGGCCATAGAGTACGCCTCAGTATATGATAGACTGTGCGTGGCAAGTACTCGAGGTTCTTGACGAAGAATTCCTTGGGATATTCAGCATCTAGAGGCAATGGCTTCATCATATTGAGCATCTGACTCATATTGGGTTCAGGCCTTTGAAAAATACTCTGTAGTTCATTTCTTGAAGCTGACATCTAGGCTCATACAATTCACCTGGAGTGGGTAGGGAGGTAAGCTCGATGATGTCTTGAGCTTTGGCTTCATGGCACACATCTCGTGTCATCCACTTAAGGATCCATGTCTTCGGATCCCTGTTGTAGCCACGAATGTGAACAGTGGCATAGAAATACAATAGAAGCTCTTCATTCTAGTGCTCTTTGTCAGTAACAAATTGCAGAAGACCAGCATCCCGAAAGCAGTCCAACACTTCTTCAAGACAGGGCAGCCCTTGGTCTGTGGAAGGGGTGTGTCAACTCTTTCTTCTTCTCTTTCTCCTTGATTTTCATCGACTGATGCAGCCAGAATGTCTTCAACAGCTTTAGCTTCAGACTCAGAGACATTCGCAGCAGGGGTGGCTTCAGGAAACACTTGACGTGCTACTGAGCTTTGTTGCACTTCCCCTTCCGGAATGCTTGACATGGTGACCTATGGCCTGGGGCCTTTGCAAAGCCTGTGATATGCGGGCGACGCCTTTGGTGATGGAGTGGTCTTCACCATGTAGTTGTCATCTTCAAGTACCGGAGTGGTGACTTGAGGTTGTGGAGTTTTGGGTGTCTCATCATCAGTGGGGGTTTCTTGCTGTGAGCGCTCGGCCCATGAGTCATCTTGAGCGATTGGCGTCAATGGACGACACATGCTGATTAGTTTACTGCTTGTTGGAGCAGGCGATGATACCGACTAGGGCTCGAGCTGAGGAAGGACTTCATCATCTTCAACATTGTCTACATGACCAATGTCTTCAACTATGATGGGGTCAACAGCTGGAACTTCTTCATCTTCATGAGCCTCTATGGAAGCAGGCTTGTGGATCACAATACGTCGATCTTGGTTGTTGGTGGCTGGAAGAGCGACAGAGATGGGTTCAACAATGAGGGACTGAGAGGCCTAAGCATGCTCTTTCTTTGAAGTCTTTGCCTTCAACTTCTTCGTTGATGGGGCCTCACTAGAAACATCATTGTGCTTGCGCTTCTTGGCTTCAGCTTCAGCTGCCCTTGTCTTCTTCAGCTCTGAAGCTGCTGAGGTGACCTTAGGCTTCAAGCCTGTCATGGTGGGAGGGAAGACAATGCGAGGTGCTTCCTGCCTTGGTGCTTTAGTTTGTGTCACAGCAGACTTCTTTTGTTTGGCAGCCATCCTGGGATCGATGCCAGGGCACCCAAGAGCTTTGCGCTTCTCAGCATCATTGTGTGCTTGAACACATTTCTGTGTGAAGTACTTCATGCGCTCTTGTGAGCCTCATTGCGCTTCTTGTGAAACTCTTCCTTGAGGTCATGCAGCATCTTCTTGAAGATTTGAACATCTGCCACGCTGAGCTTGGCCATGTTCTTCTTTAATTGAGCCTTCTCATATTCAATTTTGTTCCAGAGCTCAACAATCTTGTGAGCCAAGGCCAACTCATTAGCAATGGCTCCATGGAATGTGACGCTGATGTCCACCAGAAGCTGAAGATTATCAATGCCAATGCTCTCGTCGTCGAACCGCCCATCAATGAAGTTGTTAAGAATGTCAACATCAAAGAGGGGCAGATCGTTGAAGATTTCCGCCTCTTGCTTGCTCTTGGTTAGCATCTCAAGGGCATCATCACCAAGATCTTCATCGCTGACAGATCAATTGTGTCATCCTCATGGCGCTGAACGGCAGCAGGAGTCAGTTCATGCCCAGAAATCTTATTGGACTTCTTGGCTTTCATTGTCTTCTCGGCCTTCTTGGAGACACGAGACAAATCTTAAGACTCCACACTAGGTTCAAGAGGTGCAGTGGCTAAGGGCTTCACAGTCGAAACTTTTAGTGCGGCACAGGGCTTTGAAGCCTTTTTCTTCTTCTTCTTGTGTGGCTTTGGTGCTGCTGGCGCTTCTTCCGAGTCAGCGTCATCAGCGGATTGATCCATAGTGGCTCACTGAGTAGCAATGTGGGAGAGGAGGCCATCAAAGTTGTTGAAGGGGCCGATGACATTTGGATTAGAATCGCATGTGCCATCCGGCCAAGGAGAAGATGGACCAGGTGATGCGGAGCATCCTACGGTCATCCCCATGGACCTACCATCATCTCACCAAGCACCAAGAGGACCCATGACAAGAGCACGAGCTAGAGCTCTCGAGACCGAGGTGACTTCTCTCCTTAGTGATTTCTCATATGATCCTCTCGAGACATGGCTACTACCTAAGTCCGGAATGTTGTGCATGATTAGGTACCAAGAGGACCCTCCCGAGGATGCACATGAAGATGGTCAAGCCCCCAAGTCCACGGAAGAAGAGAACCAACGGAAGAAGGCGAGCACAGCTTCCAGGACCTGGACATCCGGCCATGGCCCCGGACATCTGGCCCCTGGAGATCTACCCCGCAGCTAGGGATCTGCAGCCGAAGCTATAGGGCCCGGACATCCGGCGTCCAGCTCGGACATCCGGCCCTTTGCCCCAGAAATCCGGCCCCCAGCCCAGACATTCGGACAAGCCATCCAGGGAGCACAGAAGGTTGCCCCGACGGCCCGGACATCCGGCCATCACCCGGACATCCGGCTCCTCCCAAAGCCCCGAACATCCGGCCCTCGCCTATCCAATGAGCACCAAGGCCGACTTCACCAACCCGGACATCCGGCCCCCAAGCCCGGACTTCCGGCGTCTTGGGAAGGCCCGGACATCCGGCCCCCCGCCTGCGTGCAGCGCATCCAGGCCGAGGCCCATGTAACCCTTCGCCCCTTAGACTATATATACTCCCTCTCCACCTACATTTTAGGGTTAGCGTTGATTTAGCTCATTTGTGAGATAGAGCCTCGCTCATCCATCCAGATCTACTCCTCGTGAGGGACCGACACCTCTTCAGAGAAGATCCACCTGGATTCAAGACCTCCATCTGGAGAAGACCATCATCAAGAACTCCTTACAGAGAAGAACCGGTTACCCTTTGTATAGTCTCTTGTTGGATTTGGATCTTGTACCTCTCTTGTGTTCCGATGATCTAGCACATGTGTGACTTTGTTCTTGTTGGTTGAGTGATTTCTCGTGTTTTTCTCTTGTTCCCCTCCTCGTGTTCTTTGTGTTCCTCATGGGCATCCACTCCAAACGTGAAAGATCGGCCTCTAGGGTCCTATCCTACATCATCTTGGTATCATGAGCCATGTTGATCACGTTTTTGCAGCCCCTACCCCATGTTTTCTAGCTTGATTTTGTTGTTTTTGTCCTAAATCTGAAAATCCCCACCAAAAATAGCCCCCAATTTTTTTTGTGATTTGTTGGTGTGATGAAGTTTTATTGGATTTGATCCACGAATCTGCTGTGCCACGTGTGGATCTAGCTTTCCCCCATCTTCTCCACAATTTTCATCCACTAAATCGTCCGAATTTTGCCTCGCAGTTGCCCTTTTTCCCATGGAGTTCATCTCGTTCGGCCATGATCCAGGCGCCCGGACATCCGGCCGTGTCCCCTGGTCATCCGGTGTCCCGGACATCCGGCCCCTAGCAGCAGCAACCCCATCCACCGCCCCATTCTCCGCCTACGTTTCGCCCAATTTTGCCCCGGTGCCCATGCATACTTCCGCATACCAGCACCGCTTTCCGCAAGCACCACCACCACTCACCGCTACCACCTACGACGATTTTGACACGTTTTGTTCTTTGAGGTTTTGGGTAGTGGTTCCCATGTCCTATTGTGCTTCGGCTATATAGGTACGGTTCAACATCACTACCGCTCATCTTCGTCAAGGACTCATCATCGCCAAGGACGGTAATCTTGACGACATCTTTGTCATCCCATGCCATTGCATTGATAAACACATAGCCTTACTTTTGCACTGCATACCCATCGAGACTAGCCTTTGAGTATTGTCGGCAACGTGACTTGTGCACATTAGTGATCATACTCCATAGCATACATACCATACCATAGTGGTGCATATCTTGGCATCATCTTTTGTGTCACAAAGTTGTCATTGCATACACAATTGCTATCTTGGTTCATGAAGTTTTGCATGAGAAAAGAGCTCAAAAGTGAAAGAGCCAAACAAGATTTTAAGCAAAGAGGGAAAGATAAGCAAAGAGCTTATAAGCAAGAACCATAGCACCATACTACATTACGATTGTCATATCCGATCATCTTGGATCATATCACCGAAATACCACACATATAGTATACTTGGGATAGAGGTCCTTGCATTTTTGCCTAGTAGGTTGTGCACAAGTTATGTATCCTTCTATTGTGCAATCGTGCTATTGTATTGTGCAACAAGAGCATTTTCGTACACATTTTGGCTCATTTTTGGTTTGCACAATCCCACTTATCTATTTGCGTGTGTGTTTCCGTGTACCTCTACTTGCTTGGTCTACTTGTTGCATTTGCAAATTTGTGAATCTTTTCCAACATTATTGAAGCTCACTAACAATTGCATCAAATTTTATGCCACCATCCTAACCAAGCTCCACCATAAGCTTTTACTTGTGTAGGTGTGAGAACCAACAAGAATTGGTACCAATTGTGCTATTTCATTGTCCGCACTTGAGTGATCTTGATCCATCTTCAACATCAGTCAAGGTACATTGGGTATAAGTTCTTCTCTTTCTCTCACTCACATTTTCCTTGGAATGATGGATAGGCCAAGTTCTTCTACCAACCCACTCTTCATCGAGCAAGACGACGACATGTCATCACTCGTCACCAAGAGCCACCTCTTTAGTGCACAATGAGTGTTGCATCAAGAGCAACAAGCGATGACCGACCGCATCGGCAACCTCGCCACCGACTTGCGACTCTCCGAGCAACGAACAAGGGACTACTTCGACAACAAGCTCGATGCTCACAAGCAACAGAACGATGCAAGAATGGACGAGATCCGTGCCTTGTTGGTGTACCGCCCTCCGTCCACTTCTTCATACTCAAGATGAAGCCGCTCAAGTCGACACTCCGACGACACCTTCTCCGGCTCAAGTACACCGACATTGAACACTCTTCGACGAACCGGGCGCCAAGACCGTCATGCATCCCGCAATCCTCTACATGACAATCATCCGCAAGAGCAAGTCGACGAGCAAGTCCTTCGTCATCAACCACACCAAGATCCTTTTGCACAAGCTCAAGAACGACAACGTCAACGTCGCCAAGAGGAAGAATGAGCGCGTCTCCATCAAGAGGAACAAGACGCCGAGGCTCAACATCTTCAACAACAACAATGTGAAGCACAAGCTCTTGAGGTGCAACATGCCCTTCAAGTATCAAGTCGAGCCATTGCCAAGCGCAACCGTGATAGGCACAACCAAGAGGAAGCACTTCGAGAAGAAATCCAAGAGCGGAACTACCAACCAAGAGTGCAACGTGAAGTTCCCCAACCTCCTCCTCAAGCTTGATAAGCTCCTCCACAACCTCAAGTTCAACAAGAGCAAGTTGATCATGGACTTCCTCCATGCCAAGAGAAACATGAGGTTGATTATCCTCCATGTCAAGGGCATCATCATCACCCTCGACAACAACACAATGAAGAGCAATGCTATGGCAAGCTAAAGTTCACCATGCCCAAGTTCAATGGAAGCAATGATCACGAAGAGTACCTATCATGGGCATTGAAGGTCAACAAAATCTTTCGTCTGCACAACTTTGAGGAAGAGAAGAAGATCGCTATGGCATCCCTTGAGTTACAAGATTATGTGCTCATATGGTGGGAACAAGTCCTTGAGCTCCGAGAAGCAAGAGTTGAACCTCCAATCACCACTTGGGCTCAAATGAAAGATGTCATGCGAGCATGTTTTGTGCCCACCTACTACAACCACGATCTCTTCAAGAAGCTCCAACTACTCAAGCAAGGAACAAAGAGTGTTGAAGAATACTACAAGGAAATGGAGATAGCCATGATACGAGCCAATGTCACGGAAGATGATGAGAAAACTATGGCACGCTTCGTGAATGGCCTCAATCATCCCATCAAGAAGATTGCCGACATCCAACCCTACTCCAACCTCATTGAGCTCGTGCATCAAGCTACCAAAGCCGAACGTCAAGTGCTATATGACTTCAAGTACGCCAAGTACTCATCTAAGACCTACGGCTTCTCCAACAACCAAGCTTCAACGACTCCTCCAACTTCTACCTCAACCAAGCCATATACAAGCAACGATGACAAATCAAGTTACAAGAAAGCTTCGACAACCTCAAGTCGTCCTCTTCCTACAACAAGCAACTTGAAGCCGCGTGCTTCTTCATCTACTCCAACCGATGAGATCGTCAAGACAAGCTCCTTCAAGTGTTTCACTTGCGGCGGACAAGGCCACAAGTCTTTCCAATGCACCAACAAGCGCGCCATGATCCTCAACGATGATGGAACCTATGACTCCATGACTGAAGAGGAAATGGAAGCCCTTGAGCAAGTGGCCATGCACCGGCGCGTGAACGAAGATGAAAATGATCAAGTCTTTTGCGATGAGGATTCGAGCCCCACTCTTGTTGTCTCCAAAGTATTGACTCTTCAGCATCAACAAGAAGAAGACCAAAGATTCCACATCTTCCACACCAAGGCCGGCATCAATGGAAGGTCCGTCAAGGTCATCATCAATGGAGGTAGTTGCCACAACTTGGCAAGTGAAGAACTATACTCCAAGCTACAATTGGTCAAGATGAAGCACCCGCACCCCTACAAAGTCCAATGGCTAAGCGATTCCGGCACTATACAAGTTGAGCATATGGTCCATGTCTCCTTCAAAATTGGCGCATATGAGGACACTTTGGAGTTTGATGTCGTCCCGATGTCCGTTTGCCACCTCCTTCTTGGTCGACCATGCCAGTTTGACCGCGGCGTCATCCACAACGGGCGTACCAATCACTATAGCTTCAAGATGAAAGGGAAGGAGTATGTGCTTCGACCTATGTCTCCTAGTCAAGTGATAGCCGACAAGCAAGCCACCCATCGTGGATAAAAGAGTGAGAAAGTGATCCACCCAAAAGAGAGTGAGAGCCACAAGCCAAAACCGAGTGCCTCCACGATGAGCGATAAGAAAAATCGTGTCCTATTTGCCACCACAAGAGAGATGAGAGAAGTGTGTGAGAACCCATCGAGTGTTATGTACTTTGTCCTTGTGCGCAAGGATGAGGCACCAAAAACTAACACCTCTCACGATCTACCTTTAGTGTTCTCTTCTCTTTTGCAGGAATTCCAAGATGTTTTCCCCGACGAGGTACCTCTGGGACTACCTCCACTACGAGGCATTGAGCACCGAATCGACCTCATCCCCGGAGCACCTCTACCAAACAAATCTCCATTCCGCATCAACCCCGAAGAAACTAAGGAGATCCAATGGCAAGTACAACAACTCATCGACAACGGACATGTACGTGAAAGCTTAAGCCCTCTTGCCATTCCTGTTATACTTGTGCCCAAGCAAGATTGTAGTTTTCACATGTGATCGGATTGTAGACCCATCAATGCTATTACCGTTCTTTATAGGCATCCCATTCCTCGCTTAGATGATATCCTTGATGAACTTAGCGGTGCCACCATTTTCTCAAAATTTGATCTTAAAAGTGACTATTATCAAATCCGCATACAAGAAGGTGATGAATGGAAAACCGCTTTCAAAACCAAATTTGGCTTGTACGAGTGGTTGGTTATGCCTATGGGTTTATCGGAAGCTCCCGGTACTTTCATGCGTCTAATGCATTTTGTGCTTCGTCCTTACATTGGAGTGTTTGTTGTGGTTTACTTTGATGACATTCTTGTTTTTAGCAAATCCATGAAAGAGCAACTAAATCATGTTAGGGATGTTTTGCAAACTCTTTGCAAGGAACGTCTTTATGCCAACATGAAAAAGTGCACATTTGGTGTTGACAAGCTTGTTTTCTTGGGTTTCGTTGTGTCTTCCAAGGGTGTCCATGTTGATGAATCTAAAATTGAAGCAATTAAAACTTGGCCCCAACCCACCAATTTGCAACAAGTGCGTAGCTTTCTTGGCCTTGCGGGTTTCTATCGTCGCTTTGTGAAAGGTTTTAGCACTACTACACCTCCTTTGCATGCCTTGAGTAAGAAAAATGATCCTTTTGTTTGGGGACCTTTGCAATCTACCACTTTGATGAGATCAAATCTTTGCTTACTCATGCTCCGATTCTTACTTTGCCCAACTTTGACAGAACCTTTGAGATTCATTGTGATGCAAGTGTGTCGGGGATATATCCCGCGGTATGAATCGGCCGGAAATAAGGACTGCCGGGCTTGGCGGTTTACTTGAGATCCGGTTGACACTTGGTGATTCACTGGCGACCCGCCCTGACCAGACGGTTTACAAGCAACCTGCCTGAACATTATGACGCACTGGTAACCCGGCGGGCGGCAGACAGATGACAAAGCCCAAGGCCCAAAAAGCCGGTTTATGTTAACAGTGGGCCGGTTTACGAGGAAAGGCATAAGGAGTTTTCCCTTAAGGGGGCAGACTAGGATTCCACTTGTAATAGACTAGTCCTAATCCTAATAGGACTCCACATGTAACCTGCCCCTTCAACTTATATAAGGAGGGGTAGGGCTCCCCAAAGAGGGACAAGCAAGACAGAAACAATCTCTATGGCTAGACACAAGGAGACGGCTTACCGGCGACTCTCACATGATCATAATGAGACCTAGCCACAAACAGCATGTAGGGCTATTACCGGATGATGTTTCCCGGGGCCTGAACTGTCTAAATTATTGTCATGTGTGTTGAGTCTCTCGTCCCGATCAACCCCTCTCAAGCTACCACATAGATGCGTTGGCCTCACGACTAAGTCCTGACACTAAGGACATCTGCCGTGACAATTCCATGATAGTTGGCACCCACCGTGGGGCATGCGCACGGTGGTGTTGAGTTCTTGGAGGGATCTCTCCAAGAGATTGAGAAGCTCGCAAGGTGTCGGGTTAAGAAGAGTCGGCACATGTAAGGATCTACATCATTGCCATACAATCGAAGCGGAATTTACGAGATTGAATCTAAGAAATTTTAGGGTTGCATGCTATGCGGCCGCAACGCGTGCCGTGGGATATCCGCCGAGTCCGAGACGAGAGTTTATTTTTTATGATGGCAGCCCTAAGCGACTTGTTAAAGTGCAAGTTGATGTGCATGAAATTTACGCCGGGGCGCTACCTGTCCTGAGGAGTTCCACGGTAGCAACAACTGGAAAAAAGACGAAGACTTTTCAATGTTATAAGAGGGCAAGTTGACCAAACACACCAGAGCAGTGTATCTGGATCGCTCAAGGGATAGGAGTACAAGACAAATTTTATATGGGCGGCGTAATTAGATGTGTCCCCGGTTATGGACATCTTGAGTATCTGGAATTGGATAGGTTAGCCGTGTCCCCGGTTATGGACATCTTGAGTATCTGGAACTGGATATTACTATTGGTCTCATCACTCTTTAATTAATTGAATTGGGTTTAATGATGATACTTTTAATTGGGATTTGAGTTGGGGGAACCTTCTCAAATATTTGGAACAACTTGGGAGTAGTTAAATAAATTTATTCCTTTGTTGTAGGGAAAAATTGGCTTTATGCGAAATCATAAACATAGAGCCTCCACCAGCCAAATATTGCATGTAGATATAGTCTTGCATTTCATTGCTTTACAATGTAACTCTGCCAGCATATTCAATGTGCTGACCTACACGGCTGCAATGTATCATGTTACAGACTACTCAGACGACGAATAAGGTGTGATAGGTCGTTGTCATGCCCTCGGCTATGCCGTTGGAGTTGATGGACTCATTTACCTTCGAAGCTTCCGTAGTTATTTAGTTTAGATGGCCTTCAGCCATGATATTTATGTGTAATCATACTCTTTATGAGGACTCGATGTAATAAGTGTGTGATTGAACTCTGTTATAATTCCTCGAGTACTATGCGTGTCAGCATTACCGATCCAGGGATGACACTGATGCACAGAGACTTCGGTCCATTCGGATCATGGTCGCTACAAGATGGTATCAGAGCACACGCTGACTGTAGGACCGACCACTAGAATAAGCCACATGATTTCTCTTCTCTTCTCATTTCTAATTCTCCTCTATTTCTACTCTATAGATGGCGCACCCCAGGAACAAGTTCACTCAGCCAGATGACGACACGCCTTTCGGACGACACTTGAAGGAAGTCACTAAGTACCTAAACATCGGACTATCAAGATTCACGGGGACATTCTCTACAACTGTACCGGAAGAGGAGCGCTGGAAGACCAAAGTCTGGGTACCTGGGAGGACATTTGCGCCAACAATGGAGCCTATTGATTTCTACCTGGATGCACCAAGCTTGAGTTTAGGAAAGATCATGGCAGCCCATATCACCTTTGGACGCATATGTGAGGTGTATCACAAGGAGCTGGAAAACACCATTTATCAAATATGTGGCCGCCGAGAAGAAGAATGGGAGGTGATTCATACCAGGAGGGATGGATCAATTGCAGCCTACATTCAGGAGATGGGTGATCATATTCGTCGACAAGAGAATCAACTATGTTTCAACATGAAGAAGATCAAGAAGCTGATGAAGAAAAATAACGAGCTAGAAGAGGAACTCAAGTTTACACGCGATGGATATGAGGAAGAAATTATCGTACTACTAGAGATGCATGAAGACCTGAAGAGGAAGCTAGGACTACGAGTGGAGAATCACAAGAGAGAACCAGCAAAGGAGATCCGTTCGGAGGACTACAACATCTTGGACGACACCGACACAGATAGTGATGCAAATGATGACAGCGATGATGACTACGTTGATGAAGCTAGAGCAGATATTATGGAGTCTTGCTCTGATCAAAATTTCTAAATGACCACCATGTAACTAGTAGTGTTCCTCCAAGTAGTTAGCAACGATTGAGTTTGTAATCGTAGTTTAGATCGTTTGTGTGAACCTTGTGTGCTATTGAATGAAGTGAATTGATTGTGTTTGTCTCATGAAAATATGGGTAGTGAATCTCCCTTAGATCTTATTCTATTCTATTTTCTCATGCCTTCTAACCCATCAGATGCCTCCGAGACGTGACAATGGATTTGCATTCCCACTGGAGCTCACTCAGTTGATCCAGCAGCAGAATGCCTTGATGCAGATGCTAGTTAGGACCAGAACCAAGGCAACAACAAAAACAACAACAACAACAACCCACCTCCACCACCCCCTGTTGACCACCTAGCCCATTTTCTGACATTGAATCTGCTGGTGTTCTCTAGTAGCACCAAGCCGATTGTTGCAGATGATTGGCTCCGCAAGATTGGAAGAGAGCTGACCACTTCACAAATGCGGAGAGAGTGCGCTTTACCGCACATCAGCTTGATGGACCCACAACATCTTGGTGGGATGATTTCACCGCCACTTACCCCATTGATACAGTTACATGGGATCAGTTTCAGCAAGCCTTCCGCACCACCCATGTTTCAACAGGAGCTAGGAGCATGAAGAAGCGTGATTTTCGCAACTTGCGCCAAGGAGGACGTACAGTGGGCCAGTATGTGGATGAGTTTAGCAAGTTAGCACGCTATGCCCCAGATGACGTGGCCACAGATGCCACAAAGCAGGAGAAGTTTCTTGAGGGACTCAATGATGAGCTGAGCATGCAGCTGATGGTGGCAACATTCAACAACTACGAGGAGTTGGTGGACTGGGCCCTCATGATAGAAGGCAAGTAACATCAGATTGACAATCGCAATAGGAAGTATGGACAGGGGAGGAACAACGCTAGAGCTCAGAAAAAGCCCCGTTATACCTCGTACTCGGGAGGACATACCCACAACCATGGAGGCCATAACCATGGAGGACACATGCACAACGGAGCGAGTTCGCACAACCACAGTGGCCCCAAGAATGGCAATGGGAATGGAGGAAGTATAAGTCATAACCGTTCCAACACCTCAACACCAGCCAAGAGGGATCTGAGCCACATTACTTGTTTTAAGTGTCAGAATACCAGGCATTATGCCAATGATTGTCCTGAAGCCAATAATGGAAATGGAAATGGAGGTTCTGCAAAGAAGCCCAACCCCTTCACCAAAGGTCAGGTGAACCACGTCAGTGTGGAGGAGATTGAGGATCAACCTGATGCAGTTGTCGGTAAGTTTTTGATTAATGCATTTACCGCACTTGTTCTTCTTGATACTGGTGCATCACATTCATTCATATCAAGGGGATTTGTGGATAAGTATAAATTGCCAACCGTAGCCCTTAAGTCACCTATGTTAGTAAGTTCCCCATGAGCGGAGTATATGGCTAGTAGGCGATGCTATTGGTTGCCAGTAACCATAGGTAGACATGTTTTCCCCACCGACCTGATTGTTCTGGACTAACAAGGATTGAAATCAATTCTTCTCACCGCCCCAGAAAGAAAGAGGATCAAGTATGTATCCCACCATGCGTCAAGGAGGAATCAGGTGAATTCCTTAACAGGAGTTGTTCAAGAGGAAGTATTAGTGTTGAACGATTATCCCGACGCATTCCCGGAGGAGTTACCAGGCATGCCACCGGATCGAGACATTGAGTTTTTGATTGAGTTATTACCAGGCACCGGACCAATATCAAAGTGACCGTATCGGATGCCTGCAAAAGATCTGGAGGAAATTAAGAAGCAGATTAAGGAGTTACTAGAAAAAGGTTACATTCGACCAAGTTCGTCACCTTGGAGAGCCCTAGTGCTTCTAGTGGAGAAGAAGGATGGATCTTTGAGGATGGTTGTTGATTATCGTGCACTGAATGAGGTGACGATCAAGAACAAATACCCTCTGCCGATGATCAATGATTTGTTTGACCAGCTGCAACGAGCTAAAGTTTTCTCCAAGATCGATCTTCGATCAGGTTATCACCAGTTGAAGATACGAGAGCGGGATATACCTAAGACGGCTTTTACCACGAGGAATGGGCTATATGAGTATATGGTGATGTCATTTGCTTTGACTAATGCCCCTGCATATTTCATGAGTATGATGAACAAGGTGTTCATGGAGTTTTTGGACAAATTCGTCGGGGTGTTCATTGATGATATTTTGGTCTACTCGAAGAATGAAGAAGAGCATAAGGAGCATTTGCGCTTGGTTCTTGAGAAGCTCAGAGAACATCAGTTGTATGCCAAGTTCAGTAAATGTGAGTCTTGGTTAAAGGAAGTTGGATTTCTCGGACATGTTATATCCGGAGAAGGAATAGCAGTAGACTCTACCAAGGTTGCTTTTGTGACTAAATGGTTGGCACCCACCTCAGTTGGAGAGATCAGTAGTTTTCTTGGACTCGCAGGTTATTACCGGAGGTTTATTGAGAATTTCTCCAAGATTGCAAAGCCCATGAAGGAGTTTTGCAGAAGGACACCAAGTTTAAATGGACTGAGGATTGTGAGGCCAGTTTTCAAGAGTTGAAGAAACCTTTGGTTACAGCCCCAGTGTTAATTCTCCCAGACCAACGCAAGGATTTCCGAGTATATTGCGACGCCTCACATCGAGGACTTGGAGGAGTGCTTATGCAGGAAGGAATAGTTGTTTCATATGCCTCACGACAGCTTCGACCTCATGAGTTGAATTATGCTACGCATGATTTGGAGTAACCAGCCGTAGTGCATGCGCTCAAGACATGGAGACACTTTCTCATCGGAAATTGTTGTGATGTATACACGGATCATAAGATTTTGAAATACATCTTCACGCAGAAGGAGTTGAACCTCAGGCAAAGGAGATGGTTAGCGCTCATAAAGGATTATGACATGAGATTGCACTATCATCCCGGAAAGGCCAATGTCGTAGTACTTGCGTTGAGCTGCAAGAGTTATGTTACCGCGCTCATAACCGGAGGATTACCGAAGGAGCTAGCAGATGACCTTCGAGATCTATGCTTGGAGATAGTTCCGAGAAGTTATGTTGCAGCATTGGAAATTCAGTCCACTTTGTTGGGTAAGATTAGAGAAGCCCAGAAGACGGACAAGGAGATTGCTGAGATAAAGGAAAGGATGAGTAAATGAAAGGCTAAAGGATTTCGTGAGGATGAGCATGACACGTTATGGTTTGAGGACCGTATTTATGGGTCGAATGACCCTGAGATCAGGAAGTTGATTCTTCAGGAGGCTCACGATTCGCCTTACTCGATTCACCCAGGCAACACCAAGATGTATCTGGATTTGAAGGAAAGTTTTTGCTGGACATGAATGAAGAAGGATATTACCGAGTATGTAGCAGTATGCGATGTATGTCAGAGGGTCAAGGCAGAGCATCAGAAGCCAGCAGGATTGCTACAGCCGTTGCCGATACCCGAATGGAAGTAGGATAAAATTGACATGGATTGTATCACTTGATTACCCAGGACTCGTTCAGGCTATGACTCTATCTGGGTTGTAGTGGATCACTTGACAAAAGTAGCCCATTTCATCCCGGTGAAGACAACTTATACGAGTGCTAAATTGGTAAAGATATACATGACCAGGATCGTATGTCTGCATGGAGTTCCGAGGACCATTCAGATAGAGGAACCCATTTTACTTCAAAGTTTTGGAATAAGTTGCATGAACCTTTGGGTACTAGGCTAGAGTTCAGTACATCCTTTCATCCACAGACAGATGGACAGACCGAGAGAGTCAATCAGATTCTGGAGGACATGTTGAGAGCTTGTGCGCTAGATTATGGATCTAGTTGGGATGACAATTTGCCCGATGCAGAGTTCTTCTATAACAATAGTTATCAAGCCAGTTTGAAAATGGCCCCTTTCGAAGCTTTGTACGGAAGAAGGTGCAGGACACCTCTATCGTGGGATGAAGTTGGAGATCGACATTTGTTCAGACCAGACTTAATCAGAGACTCTGAAGAGAAGGTTAAGTTAATTCGAGATAGACTCAAGGTACCCAGTCCAGGCAGAAGAGTTATGCGGATACTAAATGCAAGCTGATAGTTTAAGAAGTCGGAAATAGAGCATATCTTTGTGTGTCCCCACTTCGAGGAGTTAAACGTTTTGGAGTCAAAGGAAAGCTAGCACCATGTTTTGTGGGACCGTACCGAGTTTTGGAACGCATGGGGGAAGTTGCGTACAAGTTGGAATTGCTAGAATGATTGTCAGGAGTTCATGATGTGTTTCACGTCTCCCAGTTGAAGAAGTGCCATGCAGAGATGGCCGACATTCCTCTGAGAGATAGAGTGCCACTGGAAGCAATTTATTTGGATAGTGATCTGACCTATGAAAAGAAGCCAGTCAAGATTCTCGAGTATCCAGCCAAGTGATACGTCTCCAACGTATCTACTTTTCCAAACACTTTTGCCCTTGTTTTGGACTCTAACTTGCATGATTTGAATGAAACTAACACGGACTGACGCTGTTTTCAGCAGAACTGCCATGATGTTGTTTTATGTGTAGAAAAGAAAAGTTCTCGGAATGTCCTGGAAATCCACGGAGGCACTTTTCAGAATTAATAAGAATTTTTGGCGAAAGAATCAAGGCCAGGGGGCCCACGGGCTGTCCACGAGACAAGGGGGCGCGCCCTCCTATCTCGTGGGCCCCCTGGACACCTCCCGACCTCAACTCCAACTCCATATATACCGTCTCGGGGAGAAAAAAATCAGAGAGAAAGTTTCACCATGTTTCACGACACGGAGCCGCCGCCAAGCCCTAATCTCTCTCGGGAGGGGTGATCTGGAGTCCGTTCGGGGCTCCGAAGAGGGGGATTTGTCGGCATCGTCATCATCAACCATCCTCCATCACCAATTTCATGATGCTCACCGCCGTGCATGAGTAATTCCATCGTAGGCTTGCTGGACAGTGATGGGTTGGATGAGATTTACCATGTAATCAAGTTAGTTTTGTTAGGGTTTGATCCCTAGTATCCACTATGTTCTGAGATTGATGTTGCTATGACTTTGCTATGCTTAATGCTTGTCACCAGGGCCCGAGTGCCATGATTTTAGATCTGAACCTATTATGTTTTCATGAATATATGTGTGCTCTTGATCCTATCTTGCAAGTCTATAGTCACCTATTATGTGTTATGATCCGACAACCCCGAAGTGACAATAATCGGGATACTTCTCGATGATGACCGTAGTTTGAGGAGTTCATGTATTCACTATGTGTTAATGCTTTGTTCCGGTTCTCTATTAAAAGGAGGCCTTAATATCCCTTAGTTTCCACAAGGACCCCACTGAATACGGGAGGGTAGGACAAAAGATGTCATGCAAGTTCTTTTCCATAAGCACGTATGACTATTTATGGAATACATGCCTACATTACATTGATGAATTGGAGCTAGTTCTATATCACCCTATGTTATAACTATTGCATGAGGAATCGCATCCGGCATAATTATCCATCATTGATCCATTAACTACGAACTTTTCACATATTGTTCTTCGCTTATTTACTTTTCCGTTGCTACTGTTACAACTACTACAAAAACCCAAAAACATTTATCTTTACTTTTGCTACCGCTACTATTATTATCATAGCACTTTTGCTACTAAACACTTTGTTGCAGATACTAAGTTATCCAGGTGTGGTTGAATTGACAACTCAACTGCTAATATTCAAGAATATTCTTTGGCTCCCCTTGTGTCGAACCAATAAATTTGGGTTGAATACTCTACCCTCGAAAGTTGTTGCGATCCCCTATACTTGTGGGTTATCAAGACTAATTTCTGGCGCCGTTGTCGGGGAGCATAGCTCTATTCTCTGAGTCACTTGGGATTTATATCTATTGATCACTATGAAGAACTTGAAAGACAATCGAACTACTATTTTGCCCTCAACTACGAGGGGAGGTAATGAACTGCCATCTAGCTCTGCACTAGATTCTCATTCCGTTATAAGTAAGCTTGTGACACCTAAACCTGCTACTGCTATGAATTCTGATATGTCGCACGTTATTGATGATGCCACTTCTGCTATGCATGATGAAACTACTTCTGTGCTTGATACTACTGTGCCATTAGGTGAATTTCTAGATGAACAACTTGCTAGATTTAGGGGGAGTGAAAATATTGAAGAACCTATTATTGATGATAGTGATGATGAAGGTCCCCCCAATGATTATGTTTTACCTGTTGTTCCTAAGGGTTATGTTATGCATGAAACAGCTGCTAAGGAAATTCTTGCTTGCAATGATAGGAATGATCTTAAGAAATTATTAGCTAAATGGAAGCAGCAGTCTCTTAATGCTAGAATGAAACCCGATCCTGCTTTTGCTACTTCACCTATCTGTGTTACTGATAAGGATTATGAATTCTCTGTTGATCCTGATATTATTACTTTAGTTGAATCTGATCCTTTTTATGGCCTTGAATCTGAAACTGTTGTGGCACATCTTACCAAGTTGGATGATATAGCTACCCTATTTACTCATGATGAGAAGTCTCGCTATTTATATATCCTTAAGATATTTCGGTTCTCATTAAAGGGTGATGCTAAGACTTGGTATAATTCTCTCTCTCCTGGTTGTGTGCATAGTCCCTAGGATATGATTTGTTACTTCTCTGCTAAATATTTCCCTTCTCATAAGAAACAAGCTGCCTTGCAGGAAATATATAATTTTGTGCAAATCAAAGAAGAGAGTCTCCCACAAGCTTGGGGGAGGCTTCTCCGGTTACTTAATGCTTTGCCTGACCATCCTCTTAAGAAAAATGAAATACTTGATATCTTTTATAATGGACTAACCGATGCTTCCAAGGACTATTTGGATAGTTGTGTTGGTTGTGTTTTCAGGCAAAGAACAGTCGGCGAAGCTGAAATACTATTGAATTATATGTTGACTAATGAAAATAATTGGACTCTTCCCGAGCCAGTTCCTAAAGTAATTCCTGAACCAATTGAGCCAACTCCTGAGCCTATTCCTAAACCCACTCCAAAGAAGAGAGGTGTTTTATTTCTCGGTCCTGAAGATATGCAAGAGGCAAAGAAATCAATGAAAGAAAAAGGTATTAAAGCTGAAGATGCTAAGAATTTACCTCCTATTGAAGAAATACATGGTCTTAATTTACCGCCTGAAGGTATTAAAGCTGAAGATGTTAAGAATTTACCTCCTATTGAAGAAATACATGGTCTTAATTTACCGCCTAAAGAACCACATTGTCTTGATAACCCGACACAGGTAGTAAAGGTAAATTCTCTCTATAGATATGATAAAGTTGAAGTACCCTCTACTAAATTTCATAGCCCATGCTTAGATGAATTTGGTGACTTTATGGCTAGACAAGAAAGTTCTAATGCTTATGTTGGTAGAGAGTTAAAGAATAATGCTTTCGAGATAGGACGCGTAGGTGATAATCTGGCTAGAGTTAAAGATGAATTTCACCGCGTTAGCAAATATGCTTCTATGGTTGCTACCCAAGCCGAGCAAGTACTTAAAGCTCAAAATGATTTGCTTGATGAATTGAATAATAAAAATGACTTTGCTGTTAAAGTGACTAATAGAACTGGCAGAATTACTCAGGAACCTTTGTATCCTGAAGGCCACCCTAAGAGAATCGAGCAAGATTCTCAGAGAAACAATTTAGAGGCACATAGTTCTTCTAAAAAGAAGAAGAAGAAAAATGATAGAACTTTGCATGCTTCTAGTGAACCTACTGTAGACACACCTGAGAATCCCAATGATATTTCTATCTCTGATGCTGAAACACAATCAGGTGATGAACATGAACCTAGTGATAATGTTAAGGATAATGCTCAACCTAGCAAAGACAATGACGTAGAGATTGAACCTGCTGTTGATCTTGATAACCCACATTCAAAGAATCGACATTATGATAAGAGAGATTTTGTTGCTAGTAAGCACGGTAAAGAAAGAGAACCATGGGTTCAGGAACCCATGCCCTTTCCTCCTAAACCATCCAAGTCAAAGGATGATGAGGATTTTGAGCGCTTTGCTGAAATGATTAGACCTATTTTCTTACGTATGAGCTTAACAGATATGCTGAAAGTAAATCCTTATGCTAAGTATATGAAGGATATCATCACAAATAAAAGAAAGATATCGGAAGCTGAAATTTCCACCATGCTCACTAATTACACTTTTAAGGGTGGAATACCAAAGAAACTTGGAGATCCGGGTGTTCCAACTATACCATGCTCTATTAAAAGAAATTATGTTAGAACTGCTTTATGTGATCTTGGAGCCGGTGTTAGTGTTATGCCTCTCTCTTTATATCGTAGACTTGAATTGAATAAGTTGACACCTACTGAAATATCTTTGCAAATGGCCGATAAATCAACTGCTATACCTGTCGGTATTTGTGAGGATGTGCCTGTTGTGGTTGCAAATGTCACTATCTTAATGGACTTTGTTATTCTTGATATTCCTGAGGACGATAATATGTCTATTATCCTTGGTAGACCTTTTCTTAATACTGCAGGGGCTGTTATTGATTGCAACAAAGGCAATGTCACTTTTCATGTTAATGGTAATGAGAACATGGTACACTTTCCGAGGAAACAATCTCAAGTTCATAGCATCAATTCTATTGAAAAAGTTCCAACTATCATTTTTGGAGGTTCTGAATTTCCTCTCCCTACTGTCAAGAAAAAGTATGATATTCTTATTGTTGGGGATTTTCATATCCCCGTTGAGGTAACTTAGTGTTATTCGAAATTTCTCCGGTTCCGTGTTATTCGGAATGAGTTTGTTAACAAGACTTGATCAACCTTGTTAGTGGGTTCATTTTGATGATCACGAGATGGATGAAACTAGAAGGCACAACCTTCTGTACCCTCTTTTTACTTTCTGTTATTTAGAATAAATAAAGCAAAAATAGTATTATCCGTCTGTTTTCTCAATTATTCGTGCATTAGGAAATAGTCCGAAAATAAAAGTGCTCCAAATGCCCTGCAAATTTAGTATGATTTTTTCTGGAATATTTGAGGATTTTAGGCACTGAAAACACACCAAAAGGGGAAAGCACCATGCCACGAGAGAGGAGGGCGCCCCCCCCCCTTAGGGCGCACCCCCGTGTCTCGTGGGCCCCTGGTGGCTCCCCTCCACTTATGCCAGCACCCACACACTTCATCTTCTACCCAAAAAAATCCCCATCCAGCTCAAGCCCGAGTTCTAGCTTGTTTTGCTGCGATTTTCGATCTCTTAGCTCAAAGCTCCATTCTCAAAACTGCTTTGGGAGATTGTTGCTTGGTATGTGACTCCTCCATTTGTCCAATTAGTTTTTGTTCTAGAGCTTTATTCATTGCAAATTTTTGTTGCATAGGTGACCATGTTCTTGAGCTTGCATGTTAAATTTTTGAGGTCCCAAGAAATTCCAATGCATGATATAGGCCCTAGGCACTTGTAGGAGTAGTTGTTATCAATCTTGTTTAGTTTTATTCACTTTTATTTTGAAGTTACTAAAATTTCAGAAATTTTCAGAAAAAGAAATATGCTTATAAGAATGTACCAAGGTGGTTCCTCGGCAAAGAAAGGGCCAAGAATTGCTATACATGAACAAGATGTTAATTTGCCAAGGGACGCAAATGTACGGCCTTGCGAGTGGCCATCCGATGATTTTATGGTTGAAGCAGACTTCAAGGGGGAATTTGACGCGTATGTGCGTAATGCTGAGCTTGGGGACTTCTTACAAGATAAGTATCCTCAATATTATCAATTGACTGATTCCTTTGTGCGGAGGTTCGAATATATTTCTTCGCGTAATTCTCCTAGTGTTATGTTTGATATTTATGACACATCTTATACCATGGATTTAGAGGATTTAACAACTGCTTGCAAACTCCCACAGTGGGGTAATATTAATGATCCTCCCAAATCTGAAGTTAGAGATTTTCTTGCTAGTATTACTGTGGGAGAATCTAGGGATGTAACACAAGCTACCATAGGGAGCATTCACTTTCCTGCTATACATTACTTTGCTCTCTTTATTGGTAGATGCATTAACGGTAAGGACGAAGTATGTCACATGTGTGCCCCTGATCTTTGTGTCCTCAAGAGTGCTTTGTCAGGTTATAGAGGTTATAACTTGGGGGCAATAGTTGCACGTAGGTTGCATAATAATAATAAAAGGGGACATTTCTTTGGAGGAATTTATGCAACCCGTGTGGCTAATTTTCTTAATATAGCTCCACGAGAGAGGGATATGATTGTACCTCCTGTTTATTTGGATAAAGAATCTATGTTTGATCATCATTTTCTTGAGAGGAATGAACAATTCCTCCATTATCGACTAACCTATAACAGACGCAACGTCGTCCCTGTTACTCTTCCTGCTCCCTACCTTTTTTATTATCAGACAAAAGGAAGATATGTTGTCACCAGGGAAGAAGCCACTGAATATGAGAGGGGAATGGAGGCAGCTCGCCAACACGCTGCTGCTCAGGAGGTGGTCGCCTCTTCATCTCAGTACTACCCCGGCTACTCTTATGGATATCAGTCAGGCGGTCATTGGTATTAGACCAACTTAGGCCAAAAGCCTAAGCTTGGGGGAGTACGTATTTCTCACCGACTTTACATTCATGTTCACACACTAGTCGTCAGTGCTCACACTCTTTCATTGTATTATCCATGCTAGTTTAAATTTCTTTTTCTAGTTTTCTTCTTGTGTTTGATAAACTTTAAGAAAAACCAAAAAAAATTAGTTAGTTTAATTTCCATGCTTGTAGTAGAAATTAAAATGAAAACCCAAAAAGATTTCTTGTTCTTCTTTTACTTGTTGGGAGCTTTCCCGTGTAAATAGTTTTATTTTCTTTTCTTTCTTTTGGGGGTCGAGAAGACTATATTGAAAATGCTTAGTGGCTCTTATATGCATGATTGTTTATTTAACTTAGAGCCCATATTACTTGTCTTCTCTCTTGAGTTCAATGCTTCAGATTCCAGCTTAGTCCAATGCACATGCACTCTTATTATTATACACATCGTTCGGTCGTGCAAGTGAAAGGCAATAATGACGATATATGATGGACTTGTTGGGATGAGAAAAGTTGGTATGAACTCGACCTCTTTTGTTTTTGTAAATATGATGATTCATCGTTCCTGAGTCAGCTATTATGGAGTAAACATATTTGCAATGACATTTAGAGATTATAGTTGCTTGTGCCATGCTTGATTAGCTATGAGTTATAATGGTTTACCTTGCGTGCCAACATGCTATTACAATGATTATGATGTGATATGCTGGGATGGTATCCTCCTTTGAATGTATTAAGTGACTCGACTTGGCACATGTTCACGCATGTAGTTGAATTAAATCAACATAGCCTTCATGATATTTATGTTCATGGTAGATTATATCCTACTCATGCTTGTACTCGGTGTAAATTAATTTTAATGCATGTTTACGACTGTTGTCGCTCTCTCAGTTGGTCGCTTCCCAGTCTTTTGCTAGCCTTCACCTGTACTAAGCGGGAATACTGCTTGTTCATCCAAACTCCTTAAACCCCAAAGTTGTTCCATATGAGTCCACTATACCTTCCTATATGCGGTATTTACCTGTCGTTCCGAGTAAATTTGTATGTGCCAAACTCCAAACCTTCAAATGAAATTCTATTTTGTATGCTCGAGCAGCTCAGGTTTCAACTAGGGCTGCCTATATCTTCCATGCTAGGTGGGTTATTCTCAAGAGGAGTGGACTCCGCTCCTCATTCACGAGAAAGGGCCGGTAACCGGGATGCCTAGTCCCATGATCCAAAAAGATCAAAGCAAATCAAAATAATTAAACAAAACTCCCCAGGGCTGTTGTATTTTGGAGGCACTCGTTGTTTCGAGCAAGCCATGGATTGATGCTTGTTGGTGGTTGGGGGAGTATAAACCTTTACCATTCTGTTTGGGAACTGCCTATAATGCATCTAGTATGGAAGATACAGCCATCTCATAGTTGTTATGTTGACAGTGAAAGTATGCCGCTCAAAATGTTATTCAATCTCTATTTTAAGACCGAGCTCTGGCACCTCTACAAATCTCTACTTCCCTCTGCGAAGGGCCTATCTATTTACTTTTATGTTGAGTCATCCCCCTTCTTATTAAAAAGCACCCGCTGGAGAGCACACTGTCGTTTGCATTCATTATTATTGGTTTATATTGGGTATGACTTGACTGGATCTCGTTTACCATGAATTACAATGTTTAGTCAGTCCTTGATCTTTAAAGGTGCTCTGCATTTATGTTTTGCGGTCTCGGAAAGGGCTAGTGAGATACCATTTTGTTATATCATGTTATGATTATTTTGAGAAAGTGTTGTCATCCGAGTTTTATTATTATAGCTCGTTAGCTGATTATATTATTGATATGAGTAATTGTGAGACATATGTGTTATTGTTAGTATGGTTAGTTCATAATATTTGCTGAAACTTGAATGCTGGCTTTTCATGTTACAACAACAAGAGCAAACAGAGATTGTAAAAGTCTTTCTTTATCACTTTCAGTTTATCAACTGAATTGCTTGAGGACAAGCAAAGGTTTAAGCTTGGGGGAGTTGATACGTCTCCAACGTATCTACTTTTCCAAACACTTTTGCCCTTGTTTTGGACTCTAACTTGCATGATTTGAATGAAACTAACCCGGACTGACGCTATTTTCAGCAGAACTGCCATGATGTTGTTTTATGTGTAGAAAAGAAAAGTTCTCGGAATGTCCTGGAAATCCATGGAGGCACTTTTCAGAATTAATAAGAATTTTTGGCAAAAGAATCAAGGCCAGGGGGCCCATGAGCTGTCCACAAGACAGGGGGGCGCCTCCCCCCTAGGGCGCGCCATCCTATCTCGTGGGCCCCCTGGACACCTCCCGACCTCAACTCCAACTCCATATATACCGTCTCGGGGAGAAAAAAATCAGAGAGAAAGTTTCATCGCGTTTCACGACACGGAGCCGCCGCCAAGCCCTAATCTCTCTCGGGATGGTTGATCTGGAGTCCGTTCGGGGCTCCGGAGACGGGGATTCGTCGCCGTCGTCATCATCAACCATCCTCCATCACCAATTTCATGATGCTCACCGCCGTGCGTGAGTAATTCCATCGTAGGCTTGCTGGATGGTGATGGGTTGGATGAGATTTACCTTGTAATCAAGTTAGTTTTGTTAGGGTTTGATCCCTAGTATCGACTATGTTCTGAGATTGATGTTGCTATGACTTTGCTATGCTTAATGCTTGTCAGTAGGGACTGAGTGCCATGATTTCAGATCTGAACCTATTATGTTTTCAAGAATATATGTTTGTTCTTGATCCTATCTTGCAACTCTATAGTCACCTATTATGTGTTATGATCCGACAACCCCGAAGTGACAATAATCGGGATACTTCTCGGTGATGACCGTAGTTTGAGGAGTTCATGTATTCACTATGTGTTAATGCTTTGTTCCAGTTCTCTATTAAAAGGAGGCCTTAATATCCCTTAGTTTCCTTAAGGACCCCACTGAACACGGGAGGGTAGGACAAAAGATGTCATGCAAGTTCTTTTCCATAAGCACGTATGACTATTTACGGAATACATGCCTACATTACATTGATGAATTGGAGCTAGTTCTATATCACCCTATGTTATAACTATTGCATGAGGAATCGCATCCGGCATAATTATCCATCATTGATCCATTGCCTACGAGCTTTTCACATATTGTTCTTCGCTTATTTACTTTTCCGTTGCTATTGTTACAACTACTACAAAAACCCAAAAACATTTATCTTTACTTTTGCTACCGCTACTATTATTATCATACCAATTTTGCTACTAAACACTTTGCTACAGATACTAAGTTATCCAGGTGTGGTTGAATTGACAACTCAACGGCTAATACTCAAGAATATTCTTTGGCTCCCCTTGTGTCGAATCAATAAATTTGGGTTGAATACTCTACCCTCGAAAGCTGTTGCGATCCCCTATACTTGTGGGTTATCACCAAGTTACTCGCAGCAAGGTTATCAAGTTTTGCAAAGTTCGCTGGAGCCACCATACCAAGGAAGAAACCACCTGGGAGCGACAAGAAGATCATCGCAAGGACCACCCAAACCTTTTAGCTGACCAACTCGAATCTCGAGGGAGAAATTCATGTGAAGGGGGGTAGGTTTGTAACATCTCAATTTTCAATTTGGATGTTATACATAGATCATCATATGCATATCATATTTATTTTTTGCATTTTGTTGTGATCCTAGAAATCTTAAGCAACTCAAGGACCCAAGGAGAGTTGGAGATTTCAAAAAATTCATATTTGAATTTGATTCAAATTTGAAAAGAGGATCAATTTGATATTATTATTTTCTCTCCAATTATTTCCAAAAATAAAAATAAATGAGAGAAGATAATATGACTTCTTCAACCTAAGAGAAATATTGGAGAAAGAATTTTAAAATCAAATTATTATTTTATTCATATTTTATTTGCTATTTTATTTGAATTAGAAAAAAATTGCATTTTTTAAAATTGCATATTAGTCCAGAAAAATGTTCATCTTGTCCTAAATATTAGGTTTGGACAGTGAAAATTGTTTCTGGAATTTTTAGAAATTCTTTTATATTTTATTAGGATTTTTTCTCTGCTGCGAAATTATTTAAAAAAACTTCCTGGCGAACTGGGCCGAAGCCCTGCCGGCCCGTTAGGCCGCCAGCTTCCTAGCGCGCAGCGCGTCACCATGCCAGACTCCTTGGAGTCCGTGTCGCCGCCGCCGGCCGACTTGGAGGCCAAGTCGGAGCCACCCGCGATCCTCCCTCTTTATAAGGGCCGGCCCCGACCCCCTCTGCCCCTCGTCACCCACCGCTGCCAGCGCCGCCGCCTCCCCGCTCGTGCCGCCGCCTAGCGTCGCCGCCCCCGCGCCTCTAGCTACTGACGTTGCTGCTGCTGCGCATCGCCGCCGCCCCACGCTGCTGCTGCCGCTGCTCCACCGCGCCGCAACACGCCGTAGCCCGTGCCGCCGCCGTCCCGATCCACCGCCACCGTCGTCGACCGGTTAACCCCAGCGAACCGGTAAGAACCGCCCGGTTCTTTTTCGTCTTTTGTTTTCAATTTCTTTTTCTGGTTCGGTAGTAAGATCTTTTTTTAGGTTTACCTATTTAACGAACGTTCGTTCGTTCATTTTAACCAACGTTTTTCCTTAGATTAGTTCTGTGAGCGAACATTTGCGCGGTAGATTTTTCTTATTAGTTTTATTTTCAGCCAGGGACCTATCCACGAATAGTTTTATCATGATTTATCCCCTGCTCTTAGAACTAGCGTAACATTTTGCTCGTTTGTCCAAATTAGATGAAACCAGTGCCTAAATCTTCTTAACAATTTGTTCTTTCCAGTTAACCAACTTGAACATGATTTTGACACTGTAAAATTTGAGTTTAGTTCAGATTAGTAAATGATCTTGTTTCGTTCGTATCTTGAGTTCCGTTTCTCCGTTTAAGTTGTTCCTTTTTTGCAAAACGTAGCTAATCACATGTACCTACTGTTAAGATATAATCAACATGATAATAATGCTGTTAGGTTTTACTTTCTATTAGTTTAAGCCGTTGCTTGTTTCGTGTTTGATTTGGATCTTTTCTCGGTATTCTCGTTGTTTCCTTTGAGTGATTGCTTATGAATGCTACTATTTGTCTACGCTAGATTATCCGGAGTGCGAAGCTTGTTACTACGAATCTCTAGAGCTTGCAGATCGTCAGCAAGGCAAGTTACACTTTGATCACACTCTTCTATACCCAGCTTTTACTATGCGTTAGTACTGCTCCTCAAAGATTGCATGAGTAGGATTGGGAATATGTGGGTATTGCTATGTAGTTGATGAGTTAGGAACCTATTACCTTTTGGTCACCCCGGGAATATACGTTATGCTTTATTATTGCTTAGCCATGCTTGTAGACGGGGATTGGATAGTGGTTCACATGGAAGTTTTGAGAGTTATTAATCTTGGATAACATTAAGGTGGAAACTTTAATACACATCTGGGTGGATTGGTTGGGGCAACACTGGAACCCAGTATTGTCCATTAAGGGAAATCCCGGGGTATCCGTGTGATTTTTTCTAAGTTCGCCACCCAGGCTCAAAGGGATCATATGATATTTCATAACTAGAAACTTCCGTGTGCAGCCACAAGCCATTATGGTCTCTGGCATAGTTGAGTAAGTTGTGTGAGCTCTTGAAGAGGTGGACTAGCAGATGTAGGGGGATTGTAGGTGTACCGATTCGCCCGGAGTAGATAGTAAATGCTTCTGAAAGACTGTGTCTTGGTCATCCCGTTCTCAAACACCAGGTAGTGCGAGGACTTCAAGGGAGGCGATCGAGTCTTGTGGGGAAGAGTGTGCAAACCTCTGCAGAGTGAATAAACTAATCATGGTTAGCCATGTCCCCGGTTATGGACATCTTGAGTATCTGGAATTGGATATTATTGTTGGTCTCATCACTCTTTAATTAATTGAATTGGGTTTAATGATGATACTTTTAATTGGGATTTGAGTTGGGGGAACCTTCTCAAATATTTGGAGCAACTTGGGAGTAGTTAAATAAATTTATTCCTTTGTTGTAGGGAAAAACTAGCTTTATGCAAAATCATAAACATAGAGCCTCCACCAGCCAAATATTGCATGTAGATATAGTCTTGCATTTCATTGCTTTACAGTGTAACTCTTCCGGCATATTCAATGTGCTGACATACACGGCTGCAACGTCTCATGTTGCAGACTACTCAGACGACGAATAAGGTGCAATAGGTCATTGTCATGCACTCAGCTATGCTGTTGGAGTTGATGGACTCATTTACCTTTGAAGCTTCCGTAGTTATTTAGTTTAGATGGCCTTCAACCATGATATTTATGTGTAATCATACTCTTTATGAGGACTCGATGTAATAAGTGTGTGATTGAACTCTATTATAATTCCTCGAGTATTGTGCGTCTCAGCATTACCAATCCAGGGATGACACTGATGCATAGAGACATCGGTCCATTCGGATCATGGTCGCTACACTTGCTCTTCCTCTTCTTCATGGTCTCATTGTCCCACTGTGGACACTCAGAGATGTAGTGACCAGGTTTCTTGCACTTGTGGCATGTTCTCGTCTTGTGATCATGAGAGGAAGCTTCATCGTTTCTAGAGCTTGAACTTGAAGACTTTATGAAGTCTTTCTTCTGAGTGAACTTCTGGAACTTCTTCACAAGCATAGCAAGCTCCTTTCTAATGTCTTCAGGATCCCCAGAATTATAGTCAGATTCTTCTTCAGATAAGGAAACAACCTTTGCCTTGAGAGCGCGAGTTCATCCATAGTTGGGACCATAGATATCTCTTTTCTCAGATAGCTGGAACTCATGTGTGTTGAGCCTCTCAAGTATGTCAAACGGATCGAGAGTCTTGAAGTCAGGGCATTCTTGAATCATCAGGGCCAGGGTGTCGAATGAGCTGTCAAGCGATCTCAGAAGCGTCTTGACGATTTCGTGCTTGGTGATCTTAGTGGGTCGGGTGCATGAAGCTCATTTGTGATATCAGTGAGGCGATAAAATGTGAGCTGGACATTCTCATTGTCATGTCTCTTGAAGCGGTTAAAGAGATTGCGAAGAACGGTAATCCTTGAATCTCTCTGGGTTGAGACGCCTTTGTTGACCTTGGAGAGCCAGTCCCAGACTAGCTTCGCAGTATCCAGAGCACTCACATGACCATACTGTCCTTTGCTCAGATGACCACAGATGATGTTCTTGGCAGTCGAGTCAGTTGAATGAACCTCTTGACATCAGCAGTACTGACACCTTCACCGACCTTGGGAACTCCGTTCTTGATGGCATACTAGAGGTCGACGTCAATGGCTTCAAGATGCATACACATCTTATTCTTCTAGTAGGGGTAATCAGTGCCATCGAAGACAAGGCACACAGTGGAGACTTTGATTATCCCTGCAGTCGACATAGCTAAAACTCCAGGTGGTTAAATCCAATCACACAGTGATAGAGGCAAAGGTGTCCCGATGTTTTGATGAGATGGTGGCTATCGTTTTCTTTGGGAGTTGACCTTGATGACCCGACTACGAACGTGCGAGACGTCGCGCCTTAGCAATCACTAAACCAACTTCTGAGGGGTTATTAACCATGCCGGAGCACGATCAACCTGACCACGAGGGTCTGTTTCTTGCGAGAAAACGAAGAACAAGCAAGAAACTGAGATTGCAATCTGGATATTGCGAATATAAGAGGAAAGCTTTATTAATGAATGTGGGGTTCTGTGACATCTTGGTCTGGTCATTGAACACAAATGAAGTACGCGAAGTTGCAGCTATGGCGAACTTTTAATCTAAACAAAACCCAAAGTCTAAACGACGCCCTAAGGACTGTATATATGGAGGAAGAGGGGGACTTTCGTGGCCCATGCGGAAGCGGTCCAAAACCAACCCTATCTCTTGTTTCCCCACACATACGTACTCTAAAATCAGCCTATACTCAAGTATTTCAAAATTACATTGGCCTGGCCCAATAATAAGGTGACGCATCACCTAGTATAGCCTCTGGACGAAAGTTATGAAGTAGCATCTTGTATATTTCGTCCAAGGCTTCATGCACTCATTATGGTGGCTTCAACGTCCTGAAATCATCACTTGTAACTCCGTTATTGTTCCCCTTGCGCATGCCATCATGTCCATGCTTGTTCTTGCTCCAATGTTCATCCTTCTCCAAGCTAGGCCCTTCATTTGTAAGCAAAACAAATGTATCCAATTTAGGAAGCATCATATTCTCATGAACATTAGAATCATTACCAAGAAACAAAAGTACCTGCTAATTTAATTAGCGTGCGTGAGCTCTAGTAATTGGTCCAGTATGTATAGCACCAGGGGCTGTGAGTGTAACAATGGTATTGATGTCCTCATCATCCTCCCCTTCTTGAAATGAAGTTGTCCTCGACGGAAGCTCATCTTCCTCACCCAAATAAGGCTTCAAATGCAATGTTAAAAGTGGGACTAACCCCAAAATCTGCAGGCAGCTCAAGTTTATATGTATTATCATTTATTTTCTCTAACACCTTAAAAGGACCATCAATACGTGGCATTATCTTTGATTTGCGCAAATAAGGAAATCTATCCTTACGTAAATGTAACCAAACCAGATCTCCAGGTGCAAACACAACATGTTTTCTACCCTTATCTCTAGCAAGTTTATATTTAGCATTCATACGCTCAATGTTTTCCTTAGTTAACTCATGCATTTTTAAAATCAATTCAGCATGTTGTTTAGTATCAAAATTAACCTTCTCCGAAGATGGAAGAGGCAACAAATCAATAGGTGCACGAGGTAGGAAACCATACACAATTTCAAAAGGGCACATCTTAGTAGTAGAATCCAATGAACAATTATAAGCAAATTCAATATGAGGCAAGCATTCTTCCCACATTTTCTTATTATTCTTCAAAACAGCCCTAAGCATAGTAGACAATGTTCTATTGACTACTTCAGTTTGTCCATCAGTTTGGGTATGACAAGTAGTACTAAAAAGCAGTTTAGTCCCCAAGTTAGCGCATAAACATCTCCAAAAGTGGCTCAGAAATTTAGTGGGGGATCTGAAACAATAGTATTTGGCACACCATGTAAGCGAATAATTTCACGAAAGAACAAATCAGCAACATTAACAGCATCATCGCTTTTATGACATGGTATAAAGTGTGCCATTTTCGAGAATCTATCCCGACAACAAATATGCTATCCCTCCCCTTCTTTGTTCGAGGTAAACCTAAAACAAAATCCATAGATATATCCTCCCAAGGAACACTAGGTACAGGCAAAGGCATATATAAACCATGAGGATTGAGTTGTGACTTAGCTTTTTGACAAGTAGTGTAGCGAGCAACAAAGCGCTCAACATCCCGTCTCATCTTTGGCCAAAGAAATGTGTAGCAAGTACGTCCTCCGTCTTCTTCACGCCAAAGTGTCCCATTATTCCTCCTCCATGCGCCTCCTGCAAACAACAAAATACGAAAGGAGCTAGCTGGAATGCATAGCTTGTTAGCATGGAATACAAATCGATCATTAATGACAAACTTGTTCCATGTTCTTCCTTCTTTAGAATTCTGCAATACATCTTTAAAATCATCATCATGCACATATTGATCTTTGATGGTCTCCAAACAAAATATTTTGAAGTCAAGTTGTGAAAGCATAGTATAGCGATGAGACAATGCATCAGCAATAACATTTTCTTTACCCTTCGTGTGTTTAATGACATAGGGAAAAGTCTCAATGAATCCAACCCACTTAGCATGTCTACGGTTCAGTTTAGCTTGACTTTTAATATGTTTCAAAGATTCATGATCAGAATGTATAACACATTCTTTGGGCCATAAATAATGTTGCCATGTTTCTAAAGTCCGAACAAGAGCATATAATTCTTTATCATAAGTAGAATAATTCAGACTAGGCCCACTCAATTTTTCAGAAAAGTATGCAACAGGTTTGCCATCTTGTACTAACACACCTCCTAATCCAATTCCACTAGCATCCCATTCAAGCTCAAAAGTCTTGTTAAAATCAGGAAGTTGGAGTAAAGGAGCATGTGTCAACTTATCTTTCAATACTGTGAAGGCTTCTTCCTGTGCGGTACCCCAAACAAAAGGCACATCTTTCTTTGTAAGCTCATTGAGAGGTGCAGCAATGGTGCTGAAATCTCTCACAAAACGCCTATAGAATCTAGCGAGGCCAAGAAATCTCCTCACTTGTGTGACCGTTTTGGGCTGCGGCCAACTCTCGATAGCTTCAATCTTGGCTTTATCAACTTCAATTCCCTGTGGAGTAACAACATAGCCAAGAAAAGATACTCGGTCGGTGCAAAAGGTACACTTCCCAAGGTTACCAAACAAATGTGCATCACGTAAAGCAATAAAAACAGCACATAAATGTTCCAAATGTTCCTCCAAAGATCTGTTATAAATCAGTAGATCATCAAAATAGACTACCACAAATCGTCCAATTAAAGCACGTAAAATGTTGTTCATTAATCTCATGAAAGTACTAGGTGCATTAGTTAACCCAGAAGGCATGACTAACCACTCATATAATCCAAACTTAGTTTTAAATGTTGTTTTCCATTCATCCCCCAATTTCATATGAATTTGATGGTACCCACTACGCAAATCAACTTTGGAGAATATTGTAGAGCCACTCAATTCATCAAGCATATCATCTAGCCTAGGAATAGGATGACGATAGAGAATAGTAATATTATTAATGCATCTACAATCAACACACATACGCGATGTACCATCCTTTTTGGCACTAGAATAATAGGAACAACACAAGGACTAAGGGATTCGTGTATATAACCTTTATCGAGAAGCTCATCTACTTGATGCATAATCTCCTTCGTCTCCTCTGGATTGGTACGGTATGGCGCATGGTTTGGCAGTGAAGCACCAGGAATTAAGTCAATATGATGCTCAATCCCTTGAATAGGCGGTAATCCTAGTGGCACGTCTTGTGGAAAGATGCCAGCGAACTCCTACAAAATGTTAGTGGCAGTTGGAGGCGAAGAGGAAGGCACGTCCTCGAATGAAAATAATGCCTCTTTGCACACAAAAGCATAGCAAACAGATTTGCTGAAATCTAGCTCATCAATATCAGATTTGGTGGCAAATAAACATGCACTTTTCAATTTAATTTCCGAAGCAACACTAGATGGTTTATTATTAGGCTTCATTTGTTGCTCAAATTCTTTTGCCACAATCTGATTTTCACTCTTATTTTTCTCCTGTTTTCCTTTTTTAGCTCTATTAATATCATCTTTCAACATGGAATCAGGAGACATAGGAAGCAAAGTAATATGTTTATCCTTATGAACAAAAGTATACTGATTGTTTCTACCATGGTGTACAGAATTTTTATCAAATTGCCATGGTCTACCAAGTAATAAGGAACATGCTTGCATGGGTACCACATCACAATCAACATAATCAGCATATGTAGAGATACTAAAATGCACACGAACAACACGCGTTACCTTAACCTTGACGTTGTTATTGAACCATTGGATATAGTAAGGATGTGGATGTGGTCTTGTGGTGAGAGATAGCTTCTCCACCATCTCCATGCTAGCCAAGTTGTTGCAGCTCCCTCCATCTATGATAACGTGCACAGAACGTTCCTTCACAACTCCCTTTGTATGGAACAAATTATGCCTCTGATTTTGCTTAGCTTGTGTGACCTGCACACTCAAAACACGTTGAGCAACTAAACATTCGTACCTGTCAGCGTCTTCACGAGCCATGTATTGCATCTCCTGATCAGAATCATCTCCACCGTGTTCTTCACTTGTAATAAGAGCCAAAGTCTCCTCATCATAGTCACTAGCGGACTCATACCCACCATCCTCAGTAGCAATCATCACACACTGAGATTTGCATTCTCGTGCATAATGTCCTCTTCCCTTACAACAACGACAAATAATATCACTTTTGTGCCCTGTTGTTGCCATGGCAGAAGAAGAGATCTATGCAGGCGCGGCAGGTACGTTCTTGGCAAATAGTGGTGGTTGTGCCTGCTTTCTTGTATCACGGCTGGAGGTGGAACCTGATGGAGGTTCTGGTGTAGTGGAAGTAGAAGATGCACGCGGTGTCCATGACCAAGATCGACCTGCAGAAAAGTTAGTTCGCGCCAATGCTTGTCGATCCTGCACTTCACGTTCAGCTTTACAAGTAAGATGGAATAAACAAGTGATATTAGTATACTCCTTATACTCTAGAATGGTCTGAATATCTCTATTTAATCCACCCATAAAACGTGCAAGCATAGCTTCATTCTCCTCAACAATACCACATCTAATCATGCCAGTTTGTAATTCCTGATAATATTCTTCTACGGAATTTTTTCCTTGTCTTAAACGCTGCAATTTTTGAAGCAATTCTCATTGATAATTTGGTGGAACCCAACGAGTACGCATAGCAGTTTTCAAAGCAGTCCAAGTAGCTGGAATGGGATATAATCTACAATATTCAGACCACCATACACATGCAAAACTAGTGAAAGCACAAACAGCAGCAGCAACCCGTCTCTCCTCGAGATATAGTAAACATGTAAAACTTTGTTCAGTTTCTAAGTCCCAAGTAAGATATATATCAGGAACATATCTACCCTCAAATGGTGGAATATTCAATTTCAGTTTAGGAACATGGTCAGGATCTCGTACCTGAGTTGGTGGTTCGGGCCTACCATTGCGATCATATACCTGAGGTTGACCTGCTGGTGGTGGTGCTGGTGGCTGCACGTAGTTCTGATTTTGATCAATCTCATCCTCATAATCGCCCGCATAATAATCAACCTCCTGGGTACCAGCAGCAGCAGTAGCAGGAGCCAAAGAAGCATCAACAATACGTACAGCAACACCAGAATTTTGACCAACCTCAATTGGAACGCGTTATGCTCATCCCACTTGATTTGGAAGGCGCCGTTGTAGTAGTTGTTGTTGTACAGATGCGACAGGTGCAGCCGGCGGTGGTTGTGGAAGACGCACAAGCAAGTCATTAAACTTGTTATCGAGCTTTGTTTCGAACGTCTTCTCAATACCATGTATCTTATCCATGGCCCCTTCAAATCTGTTGAGCACATCTTGCACCTGACCGCTCATCATTTGCTGAAATTTATCATGTAGCTGTTTGTTCGCCATGTTCTCCCAATCAGTCTCATCGGCTTGTGATCCTGCCATGGTTAGCAGCAATAGAAACACAAAAGAATATGATCCTACAGACTACTAGGAAGTGGTGGTGATGGTGGTGTGTCACAAATCCTTAAAGCAAATCTCAAAGTCTTACCAGTTCTTACCCAGCAGCAGGTGGTGGTTGGCAACCATTGTAGTCAAAACTCAGAAAGCTTGGATAGAGCGATGGCCAGGCAGTGTCAAACGCACGATGTAGATGTATGTGGAGCTGGGAAGGCTTATAATATGGTAGCAAAAAGGGTCAGCAATAATCAATTCAGAGATGCCAAGTTGAATAAACGCTCAACGACGGTACTGTGCTGGTCCTAGGCTAGACCGTGCTAGAGACGCGAACCTAGAACACTAACAAAATCACGACGCTGCACGGAAACAAGGAAGAGCACACTCTAATTTTTTTTTGATTTTTTTGTGCGCTCTTTTTTTTTGCACTCCTCTTTTTTTTTGCCGAAAAATCACTATAATGGCGAGTGTCTCAAAACTCTTCCCAAGTCAAGATAACAGGATAGACACGAAATTTTTGCGACTAATTTTTTTTGACTGCCCGGACCCAAAAACTGGAAATGCCTCAAATAGAACTTTCTATGATGGCGACTGTCTCAATACGCTTGGAAACACCTAAAAATAGGATAGCCAAAAAAATTTGTCGAGTGCACTTTTGGAAAAATTTGGGCCTAAACGGAGGGTGGTTTTCGGACTCTTTTTTTTTTTGCGAAACCTACTCAAGCAAGGAAACACGAATCGGAAAATAGATGGATCTCGAAAACAAACCTAATATCAAAAGAACTCAGATTGGTGGTGGATATATGGTGGTATATGGCAGCGGTGGTGGTAGATGGCGGCGGTGGTGGTATATGGTAGCGGTGATGGTATATTGTAGAGGTGGTAGGATATGGCAACGGTGGTGGTATATGGCAGCGATGGTAGGATATGGCAGCGGTGGTGGTATATGGCAGCGGTGGTAGGATGGTGCGGCGGTGGCGTGACAAACTGTGACAGAACTCGAAACTCTAAAGGACTAGACACTAAGACCAGCAACTTGACACAACGATGCAACCGCAAATTCAACAAAGCAAAATACTGAAAAGACTATGGAAAGGCTCAGACTAGTTTGGATATGATGAACTAACCCTAATTGTTTTTGTGGCTTTTTCGTGGACTGTAGGTATGAAGAACAGACTCGATCTATAATACGAAAAAACTGTAAAATCTCACCAAGCAACCTGGAAATCTGATACCACATGATAGAGGCAAAGGTGTCCCGATGTTTCGATGAGATGGTGGCTATCGTTTTCTTTGGGAGTCGACCTTGACGATCCGACTACGAACGTGTGAGACATCGCGCCTTAGCAATCGCTAAACAAACTTTGAGGGGTTATTGACCACGCCAGAGCACGATCAACCTGACCACGAGGGTCTGTTTCCTGCGAGCAAATGAAGAACAAGCAAGAAACTAAGATTGCAATCTGGATATTGCGAATATAAGAGGAAAGCTTTATTAATGAAGGTGGGGTTCTGTGATGTCTTGGTCTGGTCGTTGAACACAAACGAAGTACGCGAAGTTGCAGCTATGGCGAACTTTTAATCTAAACAAAACCCAAAGTCTAAACGACGCCCTAAGGGCTGTATATATGGAGGAAGAGGGGGGAATTTTCGTGGCCCTTGGGGAAGGGGTCCGAAACCAACCCTATCTCTTGTTTCCCCACACATACGGACTCTAAAAATAGCATATACTCAAGTATTTCGAAATTACATGGGCCTGGCCCAATAATAAGGTGATGCGGCACCTAGTATAGCCTCTGGACGAAAGTTATGAAGTAGCATCTTGAATATTTCGTCCAAGGCTTCATGCACTCATTATGGTGGCTTCAACGTCCTGAAATCATCACTTGTAACTACATTATTGTTCCCCTTGCGCATGCCATCACCTCCATGCTTATTCTTGCTCCAATGTTCATCCTTCTCCAAGCTAGCCCCTTCATTTGTAAGCAAAACAAATGTATCCAATTTAGGCAGCATCATATTCTCATGACCATTAGAATCATTACCAAGAAACGAAAGTACCTGGTAATTTAACTGGTGTGCGTGAGCTCTAGTAATTGGTCCACTATGTATAGCAGCAGGGGTTGTGGGTGTAACAATGGTATTGATGTCCTCATCACACTGAACAAGGGATCACCTTGCTCTGATACCAATTGAAAGTGCTAGTTTACCGACTAGAGGGGGGTGAATAGGCGATTTTTATGAAAGTCGTCAAAACACGGGGGCTTTGAAGACAAGCAGTAGCAATGAACCTATTGCTATGCAGCGGAAGGTAGACTACACTAGGCAAGCCATAGTCAAGTAAGTAATGAAGTGAAAGCACGAAGACTATCAACAGCTAGGTAGTAAGGATCAGGATGGAAGATAGTATGAAGCCAAACAACAACAATGTTCACACAGTGAAGACAATCAGATCATGTAGGGAGGCAATGACTTCACGAAGACAAACTGTAAGTAAAGAGAGGTAAAGGACAGAACCAGTTGCTTGGAGAGGACAAGGATTTGTTGGACGAGCTCTAGTTGTTGTGACAACTGTACGTCTGGTTAGGGAGGCTGAGATTCAACTCAGAAGACCGCATCTTCACCTTATTCCCCTTGAGCTAAGGACACTTAGTCCTCGCCCAATCACTCCTGTAAGTCTTCAAGGTAGACTTCCAAACCTTCACCAGACTTCGTTCAACGGCAATCCACAAAAACTCTTGGATGCTCAGAACGCGACGCCTAACCGGCTGGAGGATTCACAGTCCTCAAGTGTAACAAGTCTTCAGATCACGTGGACAGAAAGACTTCAGTGATGCCCAACACTCTTTGGCTCTAGGTGTTTTGGGCTTTGTCCTCGCAAGGATCTCTCTATCAAATGCTTCAGAGGTGGGTTGCTCTCAAACGACAAAAGCCGTGCAATAACTCTGAGCAGCCACCAATTTATGGTGTAGGGGGTGGGCTATTTACAGCCAGGAGGCAACCCGGCCTGATTTGTCCAAAGTGACCCTGGGTCACTAAGGAACTGACACTTGTCCAACGGTCAGATTTCAAACACATGCGACAGCTTGACTTGGGCTACAAGTAAAGCTGACTCATCCATCCCTGGATAAGATTTGCTCTCATTGTCTTCGCTTGAAGACATAGGATTTGGTTGAGCATCACATCAGTCACTCTCACTTTGTTCACTTGGACCCCACTTAATAGTACGGTGGTTCCTACGACACTAGTAGAAAACAGGGCATACGTCCGGGCCAGATAAGCCCATCAGTCCCGGTTCGCCGTAGAGGCCACGTGGAGGCCCATCTGTTCCGGTTCGTGTAAGAACCGGGACTAAAGGTCTAGGGCTTTAGTAATGACCCTTTAGTCCCGGATCCACAACTGGGACAGATGGGCCTTATGAACCGGGACAAATGGCCCTTTTTCTACTAGTGTGACCCAACAAAGAAGAAAAGGAAACTAAAGAACAACTATGTCTTCGCACACGATAGTCTTCATGCTATCTCTTCTCATGTCATAGTCTTCAATGTGAATATCCTCATAGACCACCATTGTCTTCAATGTCTTCACATTTTTAGGGGTCCTCTCTGGTAGGTAAACCGGATCAATATGGGACTACTACCTGTGTTATCCAGCAATTTTCACAAACACATTAGTCCCTCAACCAAGTTTGTTGTCAATACTCCATAACCAACTAGGGGTGTCACGGATGCACTTACAGCCTGCCTGATTCATTTGACTTCATTGTGTGAAGACTTATATCTGGTTGGCTTCGTACTATCTTCCATTCTGATCCTATCTACCTAGTTGCAATTAGTCTTCGTGCTTTCACTGTATTGTATGCTTGCCTAATGCTTGCCTAGTGTAGTCTTCATTCCGCTGCTTACTATATAGGTTTAGCTTACTTGTTTGTCTTCAAAGCCACCGTGTATTGAAGACTTTCATAAAAACCGCCTATTTACCCCCGTCTAGTCGATAACTAGCACTTTCACTTACGTCTCCCATGGGCGACAACATTTGGTACATCCTACAGATCATGTACATGGACTCTAACAACGCCACCAAATATGAGGCCCTATTGCACGGTCTTCGGATGGCAACGTCAATGGGCATACAATTGCTCGAGGTGCGGGGAGACTCGAACCTTGCCATCTCCCAAGTCAATAGCGAATTTGATGCCAAAGATCCAAAAATGGCGACATATAGAAACGTCGTCCTTAAGATATCAGCCCGATTTGAAGGTTTAGAATTTCACCATGTCTCTAGAGACAGTAACAAGCCACGGATGTCCTCGCCTGCATGGGCGCTAAGTGTAACCCAGTCCCTAAGAACACCTTCCTGGAACAGCTCTTAAAGCCATCCGTGGTGTGGCAAGACGGGGACAATGGCGCGATAGCCAATGGGCCCGAATAGATCATCCCTCTAAAAATTGAGCCAGAATATAACATCATCGGTGGCTCAACACTCGAAGAAACACCTTCGGCTCACTAAGTCATGGCCATAATCCCACCATGGGTCGAGCCATTCCTTGCCTATCTTCTACGGCAAGAGCTCCCCGAAGATCAGACCAAGGCACGGAGCATAGTCCGGTGATCTAAAGCCTACAAGGTCTAGCGGGTGAGCTGTATAAGAAAAGCACTATTGGAGTCCTCCAGACATGCATATCCCAGGAGGAGGGGCGATAAGTTCTGGATGAAATACACGCCGGCATGGGCGGCCGCCACTTGGCAACTCGGGCTTTGGTAAACAAGGCCTTCTGAGCAGGGTTTTTCTGGCCCACCGCTCAGGCGGATGGACGTACTCTAGTCCAACACCGCGTTGGATGACAGCTTTTCGCAAATCAAATTCATATGCCGCCTACGGCTCTCTGGACAAAACTAATCACCTGGCCATTCACGGTGTGGGGACTCGACATGGTTGAACCACTTAAAGGCAGATCCATGCAAAAGAAATACTTATCGATTATGGTCGACAAATTCACTAAATGAATCGAGGCAAAAACGGTAACTTCAGCCGAATTCGGACCAGTTGGTGACTTCATATCCGGGGTGGTGCACCGTTATGGTGTCCCACGTAGCATAATCACAGACAATGGATCCAATTTTACAGCCCAGGAAGTCAAAGACGGGTGCACTAAGATGGGTATCAAGCTTGACTATGCTTCGGTATATCACTCACAGAATAATGGACAGCTCGAACGAGCGAACGGACTCATCATGAGTAGCATAAAGCCCCATATGGTTTTTTCCCTGAAGGAATCTGATTGCCACTGGGTAGAGGAACTCGATTCCGTGTTATGGGGACTGAGCACCACCCCCAACTGGTTAGCAGGATGCACACCTTTTTTTATGGTGTACGGCATAGAAGTGGTCCTCCCATGTAATCTCATCCATGATGCGCCTAGAGTGCGCATGTACGAAAAAAAGAAGCCGAGTTGGATCGGATAGACGACCTGGACGCCCTGTGATGCGAAGCATCCTACTTCATCCCCATGGACCTACCATCGTCTCACCAAGCACCAAGAGGACCCATGACAAGAGCACGAGATAGAGCTCTTGAGATCGAGGTGACTTCTCTCCTTAGTGAATTCTCATATGATCCTCTCGAGACATGGCTACTACCTAAGTCCAGAATGTTGTGCATGATTAGGTACCAAGAGGACCCTTCCGAGGATGCACATGAAGATGGTCAAGCCCCCAAGTCCACAGAAGAAGAGAACCAACGGAAGAAGGCGAGCACAGCTTTCCACGCCCCGTACATCCGGCCATGGCCCCGGACATCCGCCCCCTGGAGATCTACCCCGCAGCCAGGGATCTGCAGCCTAAGCTATAGGGCCCGGACATCCGGCGTCCAGCCTGGACATCCGGCTCTTCGCCCCAGAAATTTGGCCCCCAGCCCGGACACCCGGACAAGCCATCTAGGGAGCACAAAAGGTTGCCCCGACGGCCCGGACATTCGGCCATCACTCTGGACATCCGGCTCCTCCCAAAGCCCCGGACATCCGGCCCCTTCGCCCGGACATCCGGGCCCCCCTATCTAGTGAGCACCAAGGCCGACTTCACCAGCCCGGACATCCGCCCCCCTAGCCAGGACTTCCGGCATCTCGGGAAGGCCCGGACATCCGGCCCGACGCCCGAACATCCGCCCCCTGCCTGCATGCAGCGCATCCGGGCCGAGGCCCATGTACCCTTTGCCCCTTAGACTATATATAGTCCCTCTCCACCTACGTTTTAGGGTTAGCGTTGATTTAGCTCATTTGTGAGATAGAGCCTCGCTCGTCCGGATCTACTCCTCGTGATGGACCGACACCACTTCGGAGAAGATCCACCTGGATTCAAGACCACCATCCGGAGAAGACCATCATCAAGACCTCCTCACTTTGAAGAACCGGTTACCCGTTGTATCTTCTCTTGTTGGATTTGGATCTTGTACCTCTCTTGTGTTTCGATGATCTAGCACATGTGTGACTTTGTTCTTGTTGGTTGAGTGATTTCTCATGTTTTTCTCTCGTTCCCCTCCTCGTGTTCTTCGTGTTCCTCATAGGGATCTGCTCCAAATGTGAAAGATCAGCCTCTAGGGTTCTACCCTACATCACCTTGGTACCATGAGCCACGTTGATCACGTTTTTGGAGCCCCTACCCCGTGTTTTCTAGCTTGATTTTGTTGTTTTTCCTAAATCCGAAAGTCCCCACCAAAAATAGCCCCAATATTTTTTGTGATTTGTTGGTGTGATGAAGTTTTGTTGGATTTGATCCATGGATCTGCTTTGCCACGTGTGGATCTAGCTTTCCCCCATCTTCTCCGCATTTTTCATCCACCAAATCGTCCGAATTTTGCCCCGTAGTTGCCCTTTTTCCCGTGGAGTTCATCTCGTTCGGCCACGATCCAGGCGCCCGGACATCCGGCCGTGTCCCCCAGACATCCGGCCCCTGTCTCGGACATCCGGCCTTGGCAGCAGCAACCCCATCCACGGCCCCGTTCTCCGCCTATGTTTCGCCCAATTTGGCCCCTGTGCCCATGCATACTTCCGCACACCACCACCCTTTTCCAAAGCACCACCACCGCTCACCGCTACCACCTACGATGATTTTGAAATGTTTTGGTCTTTGAGGTTTTGGGTTGTGGTTCCCGTTTCCTATTGTGTTTCAGCTATCTAGGTACGGTTCAACATCACCGCCGCTCATCTTCGTCAAGGACTCATCATCGCCAAGGACGGTAATCTCGGCGACATCTTTGTCATCCCATGCCATTGCATTGTTAACCACATAGCCTTACTTTTGCATTGCTTACCCATCGAGACTAGCCTTTGAGTATTGCCGGCAATGTGACTTGTGCACATTAGTGATCATACTCCATAGCATACATACCATACCATAGTGGTGCATATCTTGGCATCATCTTTTGTGTCACAAAGTTGTCATCGCATACACAATTGCTATCTTGGTTCGTGAAGTTTTGCATGAGAAAATAGCTCAAAAGTGAAAGAGCCAACCAAGCTTTTAAGCAAAGAGGGAAAGATAAGCAAAGAGCTTATAAGCAAGAACCATAGCACCATACTACATTAAAATTGTCATATCCAATCATCTTGGATCATATCACCGAAATACCATACATATAGTATACTTGGGATAGAGGTCGTTGCATTTTTTGCCTAGTAGGTTGTGCACAAGTTACGTATCCGCCTATTGTGCAATCGTGCTAGCGTCTCTCTTTTATTGTGCAACAAGAGCATTTTCGTGGACTCCACATTTTGGTTCATTTTTGGTTTGCATAATCCCACTTATCTATTTGCGTGTGTGTTTCCGTGTACCTCTACTTGCTTGGTCTACTTGGTGCATTTGCAATTTTGTGAATCTTTTCCAACATTATTGAAGCTCACTAACAATTGCATCAAATTTTGTGCCACCATCCTAACCAAGCTCCACCATAAGCTTTTACTTGTGTAGGTGTGAGAACCGACAAGAATTGGTACCAATTGTGATGTTTTATTGTCCGCGTTTGAGTGATCTTCATCCATCTTCAACATCGGTCAAGGTACATTGGGTATAAGTTCTTCTCTTTCTCCCACTCACATTTTTCTTGGAATTATGGATAGGCCAAGTTCTTCGACCAACCCACTCTTCATCGAGCAAGACGACCACATGTCATCAATCGTCACCAAGAGCCACCTCTTTGGTGCACAAAGAGCATTGCATCAAGAGCAACAAGCGATGACCGACCGCATCGGCAACCTCGCCACTGACTTGCAACTCTCCGAGCAACGAACAAGGGACTACTTCGACAACAAGCTCGACGCTCACAAGCAACAGAACAAACCTGCCCCAAATGGGACCATATTTTTTACCCCAGCATGTTGATGCCATTCCATGATATATGCCAAGGTTCATGAATTTCAGATGAGTTTTGGATCTACTAGAATTACAAAAGCAAGTATCTCAATGTTTGCCTACGAGCCACGGTGCCGTGGTGTTTGAAATTCATCCCCATTTCTTGCATGGGACATAAGCATCAACCCATGGACACATATGATTTTACAACCCATTTTGGTGCACCAGAGCATGTGCATGTTGTCTAATTTTGAATTGTGCACCTCAAATGCCTAGAAAACAAAGTTAATGTATAGAATGTCCAAACGAACCCCGAACAATTCTATTTTTTTTGACAACACACCTATAGTTGCCTGTTCAGTGCAGATAAAAGTTCTAGCACTTCAAACACCCTCCTTTGCTGTTGTGACCCCATTGTGTATTTCAAATCAAGACAAAAAATCAAGTAGATCGCACATAGTTTATTATCACCAACCGTGTGAGATGCAGTACAAAATATCTTGGAGCATCGTCGGAGTATAGTACGCATATGGCTTATGCGAGAAGGTGCGTCGGCTATAGTCCACAGCCGGCATGTGAAGCACACTATCTCGCTCCCAAAATATCACTTCACTTGTCAATCATCGTTGGTGAAAGATCGGGACATGGACCCGCGACGTGAGGGCAACTTCGGCAGCCCGCTCCGGCAAGAGTGCTTCTGCAGCCGCCATGCGCGTGCTAACAAGCTCCGTGAGCGTGTCTTCAATCTGCGACCAGGAGGCCAAGGCAGCCCAAACATCCGTTGTTGCTTCTCAGGTGGCGGCAACAACCTCTGCCTCGGGGATAGCAACTGGCGAGAACGGCACATCAGCTGCCCGTTCTGTAGTGGCAACCTTAGCCCTAATGGAGGCCGCCCACAACCATGTTGAGGCCGCCCATGCCAGTTCTGCTAGTCACCGCACAAATCAAATGAAGCTTCTCCGACAACTGTTGACAACCCATGGCCTAAGAGTTGGCAATCGCCGAGAGCGTTCGAGCAACCGTCAGTTCCTCCGCGGCATACCTTGCCACGATGGAGCCTGTCCAAGCCAAGATCACGGCCTCCCGCACCCAGCTCGTGGTGGCATTTTCCAAAGACATGGCGGACGCGGATGGCGAGATGCTTGCAGAGTATGGTGTGATGGATGCCAAGGAGCCCCTTCCCCAGGAGATCGTCGGGCACGAGCTAGATATGGAGAAGGCGGCGGAGATTGATGAGCGCCAGCCGGAGTAGTACTCTTTGTTTTGTTGAATTAAGAGCGTCGGTCTTTAGTTTGTTAGAGTAATGTTTAGTCAGCTATCTCTGTTTAATTGTTGAACATCCAATTACATAAGTGGCTATACACATCACTTGTACACACCTCAACAAACAATTGCATGCATTCTAAACTAGGAGAAATGATCGTCTAGTCATCTACTTCTTGGGACGCTCCCGCCACTGCTCTGTGACTCGATCCCTCGTCTGGGCTAGGACGAAGACACTTCCTCATGTCAACGATCTGCCTGTACATCTCGTAGCTTGTGTACACATTCTTTGTCGCGTACTTGAGGTGTTCTTCATCCAGTCTCTGATGCCAAGCATTGTGCCAGGCGTTCATGTCCTTCTTGCTCTCATCCTTCATCTTCGTGTAGTAGGGGTCGATGATGGCCGAGTCGAGGTCAACTAGGGAGTTATGTTTGTTGTCGGTGCTGCCCCAGACCTTGTAGTAGTCACAGATGTTGACAAGATTCTTGCAGGTCAAGCCCAAAACCTTGAGCGCTTTTAGATCGTTGGTGGTGTACACCATAGCGAAACTGTAGTCAGAGCTGTTGATAAACCTGGAGAACGCTCGCAAAGTCTTGTTGCCAGGTGGTAGTGGTAGATGAGGGCGTCATGTCGCAGGCACAATTGGGCAACGACAACCTTCTGATCTTGCCTGGCACGACCACTGGAGAACTCAAGGTCGATGTCGGCCACTTGGTACTTGTCCTCAGCAAGCAGCTGCTCCATAGTTTGGATGGAGCTCTCCACGAGACCTGCTCGTTCGTGTACACCACCGAGAGGTCCTTCCCCCTCAAATGGGTGTTCACTACGTGATGCATGGTGAACTGCCCCCATTGTCGTCGTCGGCCGCTTGGACTGCCATTGGAGCCACGACGAGCGCCATTGGAACCGCTTGATGTCCCAATGCTTACCAGCCTGCAATATAAACCCTCACGGTCGGCGAGTCCTGCGTCGCATTTCCCCTCCCACCTTGTAGCTTATCTTGTCTGCTTCTCCCACAATCATCAATGGCATCGGTCCATCGCCATCGATCAGCCACTCCGCTGTCATCAATGGACAACTCTAGTTGGGAGGCTACACCGCGGTGGCGGCGCAGTGCCCGATGTAGTGTAATGTGTGTCACGTCCCTGTTGGGTGTGCGCGGAACACCCACACACGCTCTACCGCTGCTGCCCGTCGATAGCTGTTGCCGGCCACCATTGTCGTCACCCCACCATCTACTATCGGGGCCACCACACCACCGTCGAAAGCCGGGGCCGTCGCCCGCTCCGCCGCCGCAGCCCGAAGGCGGGAGGTGGCCGTCGTGGCCGCCACCCCACTGTCAGCCACAGTGGCCATCACCCGCTCCACCACCGTGGCCCGAAGGCGGGAGGTGGTTCTCATGGCCGCCACCCCATCATTGGCCATTGTGGATTCCAGCCCAGCGTCGACCACCGGGGTCACCCGCTCCGCCACCGCCGCCCGAAGGTGCGAGGCAAAGGTGGAGGCTGCACGTGCATCAGCGACCTTGGGCGCTACATCGAGTTCCTGTGGGAGGAGGAGGAGTGCCTCATCGAGCATGCAAAGAGCCTTATCTCCACCGTAGAGGCGAGGAATGAGGAGATCTACGAGTTGTCCCTCCGCTTTGAGAGAGGTCGTCTGGAGCGGCAGAGGGCGTTTGAGGTGAGCGTCGGTGAAGGTGCAGCAGCAGCATGCACCGTATTGCAGTTGTCTAGATCTTCGACAGGCTCCTCCTCCTCTGCCTCTTACTGAGTGCCCTAGATGGAGGAGAGGCTGCTGGAAGTAGTACAAAGCCCCTATGTAGGACTACTAGTATTTAGGGGCTATTTTGTTTAGTTCATCTGACTATAGATGTGGTTGTAATGTACAACGTACTTAAAATTAGCTAGTATATATAGTTGGACTAGCTATTTCAGTACGTGATTGGCAAAATTTGGGGAAAAGTATGGTTGGTTCAACTGTCGAGTTGAACTGTTTGTATAAAGAACGACTACTTAATCTATGGATGAAATCTATGCTTAATTACTGAATTTTAGTTGCAAAAATTAGATAGTGCTAGTGATTTTTAGCTTTAAATTTTGACAAATGGCAGGCCCACTCAATTTTTCAAAAAAGTATGCAATAGGTTTGCCATCTTGTAATAACACACCTCCTAATCCAATTCCACTAGCATCACATTCAAGCTCAAAAGTCTTATTAAAATCAGGAAGTTGGAGTAAAGGAGCATGTGTCAACTTATCTTTCAAGACCGTGAAGGCTTCTTCCTACGCGGTACCCTAAACAAAAGGCACATCTTTCTTTGTAAGCTCATTCAGAGGTGCAACAATGGTGCTGAAATCGTCACAAAACACCTATAGAATCCAGCGAGGCCAAGAAAACTCCTCACTTGTGTGACCGTTTTGGGTGGCGGCCAACTCTCAATAGCTTCAATCTTGGCTTTATCAACTTCAATTCCCTGTGGAGTATCAACATAGCCAAGAAAATATACTGGGTCGGTGCAAAAGGTGCACTTCCCAAGGTTACCAAACAAACGTGCATCACGTAGAGCAATAAAAACAGCATGTAAATGTTCCAAATGTTCCTCCAAAGATGTGCTATAAATCAGTATATCATCAAAATAGACTACCACAAATCGTCCAATGAAAGCACGTAAAACCTCGTTCATTAATCTCATGAAACTACTAGGTGCATTAATTAACCAAAAGGCATGACTAACCACTCATATAATCCAAACTTAGTTTTAAATGTTGTTTTCCATTCATCCCCCAATTTCATATGAATTCGATGGTATCCACTACGCAAATCAACTTTGGAGAATATTGTAGAGCCACTCAATTCATCAAGCATATCATCTAGCCTAGGAATAGGATGACGATAACAAATAGTAATATTATTAATGCCTCTACAATCAACAGACATACGTGATGTACCATCCTTTTTTGGCACTAGAATAATAGGAAGAGCACAAGGACTAAGGGATTCGCGTATATAACCTTTGTCGAGCAACTCCTGTACTTGACGCATAATCTCCTTCGCCTCCTCTAGATTGGTACGGTATGGTGCATGGTTGGGTCATGATGCACCGGGAATTAAGTCAATCTGATGCTCAATCCCTCGAATGGGAGGTAATCCCAGTGGCACGTCTTGTGGAAATACATTAGCGAACTCCTACAAAATGTTAGTGACAGCAGGAGGCAAAGAGGAAGGCACATCCTCGAATGAAAATAATGCCTCTTTGCACACAAAAGCATAGAAAACAGATTTGCTAAAATCTAGCTCATCAATATCAGATTTGGTGGAAAATAAACATGCACTTTTCAATTTAATTTCAGAAGCAACTCTAGATGGTTTATTATTAGGCTTCATTTGTTGCTCAAATTCTTTTGCCACAATCTGATTTTCACTCTTATTCTTCTCCCGTTTTGCTTTATTAGCTCTACTAATATCATCTTTCAAAATGGAATCAGGAGTCATAGGAAGCAAAGTAATATTTTTATCCTTATGAACAAGAGTATACTGATTGTTTCTACCATGGTGTACAGAATTTTTATCGAATTGCCATGGTCGACCAAGTAATAAGGAACATGCTTGCATAGGTACCACATCACAATCAACATAATCAGCATGCGTAGAGATACTAAAATGCACACGAACAGTACGTGTTGCCTTAACCTTGCCGCTGTTGTTGAACCATTGGATGGAGTAAGGATGTGGATGTGGTCTTGTGGTGAGAGATAGCTTCTCCACCATCTCCATGCTAGCCAAGTTGTTGCAGCTCCCTCCATCTATGATGATGCGCATAGAACATTCCTTCACAACTCCCTTTGTATGGAACAAATTATGCCTCTGATTTTGCTCAGCTTGTGTAACCTGCACACTCAAAACACGTTGAGCAACTAAACATTCATACCTGTCAGCATCGTCAGGAGCCATGTATTGCGTCTCATGATCAGAATCATATTCACCGGGTTCCTCACTTGTAATAAGAGCCAAAGTCTCCTCATCATAGTCACTAGCGGACTCATACCCACCATCCACAGTAGCAATCATCACATGCTGAGATTTGCATTCTCGTGCATAATGTCCTCTTCCCTTACAACGATGACAAATAATATCACTTGTGTGCCTTGTTGATGCCATGGAAGAAGAAGAGCTCTGTGCAGGCCCGGCAGGTGTGCTCTTGGCAGATAGTGGTGGTTGTGCCTGCTTTCTTGTATCACGGCTGGTGGTGGCACCTAATGGAGGTGTTGGTGCAGTGGAAGTAGAAGATGCACGCGGTGTCCATGATGAAGGTCGACCTGCAGAAAAGGTAGTTCACGCCAATGCTTGTCGATCCTGCACTTCACGTTCAGCTTTATAAGTAAGATGGAATAAACGAGTGATATAAGTATACTCCTTATACTCTAGAATGGTATGAATCTCTCTATTTAAGCCACCCATAAAACGTGCAAGCATAGCTTCATTCTCCTCAACAATACCACATCAAATCATGCCAGTTTGTAATTCCTGATAATATTCTTCTACAGAATTTTTTCCTTGTCGTAAACGCTGCAATTTTTGAAGCAATTCACGTTAGTAATATGGTGGAACCCAACGAGTATGCATAGCAGTTTTCAAAGCAGCCCAAGTAGCTGGAATAGGATATAATCTACAATGTTCAGACCACCATACACATGCAAGACTAGTGAAAGCACAAACAACAACAGCAACCCGTCTCTCCTCGGGATATTGTAAACATGTAAAACGTTGTTCAGTTTCTAACTCCTAAGTAATATATATATATCAGGAACGTATCTACCCTCAAATGGTGGAATATTTAATTTCAGTTTAGGAACATGGTCATGATCTCGTACCTGAGGTGGTGGTGCAGGCCTACCGTTGCGAATATATACCTGAGGTCGACCTACCGGTGCTGGTGCTGGTGGCTGCACATAGTTCTGATTTTTCTCAACCTCATCCTCATAATCGCCCGCATAATCATCATCCTCCTGGGTACTAGCAGCAGCAGTAGCAGGAGCCAAAGAAGCATCAACAATAGAAACAGCAGCACCAGAATTTTGACCAAGCTCAATTGGAACGTGTTGTGCTCGTCCCACATGATTTGGGCGCCGTTGTAGTTGTTGTTGTTGTAGAGGTGCGACAGGTGCAGCCGGTGGTGGTTGGGGAACACGCTTGAGAAATTCATTAAACTTATTATCCAGCCTTGTCTCAAACGACTTCTCCATGGCATCTATCTTCTCCATAGCCTCTTCAAATCTGTTTAGCACATCTCCCACCTGGCCACTCATCATTTGCTGAAATTTTATCATGCAACTCCTTGTTCGTCATGTTCTCAATCATTCTCATCGGCTTGTGATCCTTCCATGGTTAGCAGCAATAGAAACACAAAAGAATATGATCCTACAGACTACTAGGAAGTGGTGGTGATGGTGGTGTGTCACAAATCCTTCAAGCAAATCTCAAATTCTTACCAGTTCTTACCCAGCAGCAGGTGGTGATCGGCAACCATTGTAGTCAAAACTCTCAAAGCTTGGATAGAGCAATTACCAAGGAGAGTCAAACGCACGACGTAGATGTATGTGGAGCTGGGAAGGCTTATAATATGGTAGCAAAAAGGGTCAGCAATAATCAATTCAGAGATGCAAAGTTGAATAAACGCTCAACGACGGTACTGTGCTGTTACTAGGCTAGACCGTGCTAGAGACGCGAGCCTAGAACACTAACAAAATCACGGGGCTGCACGGAAACAAGGGAAAAGCACACTCTGAATTTTTTTCGCTCTTTTTTGCGCTCCTCTTTTTTTTGCCGAAAATCACTATAATGGCGAGTGTCTCAAAACTCTTCCCAAGTCAAGATAACAGGATAGACAAGAATTTTTTTTCTACCAAATGTTTTTTTGACTGCCCGGACCCAAAAACTGGAAACGGCTCAAAAAACTGTCTATAACGGCGACTGTCTCAATACGCTTGGAAACACCTAAAAATAGGGAGCCAGAAATTTTTCTGTCAAGTGCGTTTTCGGAAAATTTTGGGCCTAAACGGAGGGTGGTTTCCGGACTCTTTTTTTGGAAACCAACCTCTTCTACGGACGGCAAAAGATTGCTGGATTCCGAAACCTACTCAGACAAGGAAAACACAAATCTGGAGACAGATGGATCTCGAAAGTTAACCTAATAGGAGATGGACTCGGAGGGGTGGTGGCATATGGATGTGGGTCGATGGTGGTATATGGACTCGGATCGGTGTTGATATATGCACTCGGAGCGGTGGCGGATAAGCGGTGATGGTAGATGGCAGGGACGATATATCTGGTGTGGTGGTGGTATATGGCAACGGATGATGAATCTGGTGTGGTGGTGGTATATGGCACCGGATAATGATGGTGCGGCGGCGGCGTGAATACCCATGAACAGAACTCAAAACTCTAAAAGACTAGACGCTAAGACCAGCAACTAGACACGACGATGCAACTGAAAATTCAACAAAGCAAAATACTAAAAAGACTATGCAATGGCTCAGACGGGTTCCGATATGATGAACTAACCCTAATTTTTTGTGTGGCTTTTTCGTGGACTGTAGGTATGAAGAACAGACTCGATCTAAACTACGAAAAACTATAAAATCTCACCGAGCAACCTGAAAATCTGATACCTCTTGATAGAGGCAAAGGTGTCCCATCTTTCAATGAGCTGGTGATTGTCGTTTTGGAGGAGTAGACTTTGATGATCCGACTACGTATGTGCGAGGACGTCACGCCTTAGCAATCGCTAAACCAACTCCGAGAGGTTATTGACCACGCCGAAGCACGATCAACCTGACCACGAGGGTCTATTTCTTGCGAGCAAACAAAGAACAAGAAAGAAACTGAGATTGCAATCTGGATATTGCAAATATAAGATGAAAGCTTTATTGATCAAGATGGGGTTCTGTGACGTCTTGGTCTAGTCGTTAAACACAAACGAAGTACGTGAAGTTGCAGCTATGGCGAACTTTAATCTAAACAAAACCCAAAGTCTAAACGACACCCTAAGGGATGTATATATGGAGGAAGAGGGGGGAATTTCGTGGCCCCTGAGGGAGGGATCCGAAACCAACCCTAACACTTGTTTCCCCACACATACGGAATCTAAAAATAGCCTATACTTATGTATTTCGAAATTACAGGGGCCTGGCCCAATAATAAGGTGACGCAGCACCTAGAATAGCCTCTGGACGAAAATTATGAAGTAGCATCTTGTATATTTCGTCCAAGGCTTCATGCACTCATTATGGTGGCTTCAACGTCCTAAAATCATCACTTGTAACTCCGTTCTTGTTCCCCTTGCGCATGCCATCATCTCCATGCTTGTTCTTCCAATGTTCATCCTTCTCCAAGCTAGGCCCTTCATTTGTAAGCAAAACAAATGTATCCAATTTAGGCAGCATCATATTCTCATGAATATTAGAATCATTACCAAGAAACGAAAGTACCTGGTAATTTAATTGGCATGCGCGAGCTCTAGTAATTGGTCGAGTATGTATAGCAGCAGGGGCTGTGGGTGTAACAATGGTATTGATGTCCTCATCATAGTGCAACGAGCAATAAAGCGCTCAACATCCCGTCTCATCTTTGGCCAAAAGAAATGTGTAGCAAGTACGTCCTCCGTCTTCTTCACGTCAAAGTGTCCCATCAATCCTCCTCCATGCGCCTCCTGCAACAACAAAAGACGAATAGAGCTAGCTGGAATGCATAGCTTGTTAGCACAGAACACAAATCTATCATTAACAACGAACTTGTTCCATGTTCTCCCTTCTAAACAAATATGCAATACATCTTTAAAATCAGCATCATGCACATATTGATCTTTGATGGTCTCCAAACCAAATATTTTCAAGTCAAGTTGTGAAAGCATAGTATAGCAACGAGACAATGCATCAGCAATAACATTTTCATTACCCTTCTTATGCTTAATGACATAAGGGAAAGTCTCAATGAATTCAACCCATTTAGCATGTCTACGATTCAGTTTAGCTTGACTTTTAATATGTTTCAGAGATTCATGATCAGAATGTATAACAAATTCTTTGGGCCATAAATAATGCTACCATGTTTCTAAAGTCTGAACAAGAGCATATAATTCTTTATCATAAGTAGAATAATTCAGACTAGGCCCACTCAATTTTTTAGAAAAGTATGCAACAGGTTTGCCATCTTGTAATAACACACCTCCTAATCCAATTCCACTAGCATCACATTCAAGCTTACAAGTCTTATTAAAATCAAGAAGTTGGAGTAAAGGAGCATGTGTCAACTTATCTTTCAATTCCGTGAAGGCTTCTTCCTGTGCGGTACCCCAAACAAAAGGCACATCTTTCTTTGTAAGCTCATTGAGAGGTGCAGCAATGGTGCAGAAATCTCTCACAAAACGCCTATAGAATCCAGCGAGGCCAAGAAAACTCCTCACTTGTGTGATCGTTTTGGGCTGCGGCCAACTCTCAATAGCTTCAATCTTGGCTTTATCAACTTCAATTCCCTATGGAGTAACAACATAGCCAAGAAAATACATTCGGTCGGTGCAAAAGGTGCACTTCCCAAGGTTACCAAACAAACGTACATCACGTAGAGCAATAAAAACAACACGTAAATGTTCCGAATGTTCCTCGAAAGATCTGCTCTAAATCAGTAGATCATCAAAATAGACTACCACAAATCGTCCAATGAAAGCACGTAAAACCTGGTTCATTAATCTCATGAAAGTACTAGGTGCATTACTTAACCCAAAAGGCATGACTAACCACTCATATAATCCAAACTTAGTTTTAAATGTTGTTTTCCATTCATACCCCAATTTCATACGAATTTGATGGTATCCACTACGCAAATAAACTTTGGAGAATACTGTAGATCCACTCAATTCATCAAGCATATCATCTAGCCTAGGAATAGGATGACGATAACGAATAGTAATATTATTAATGCCTCTACAATCAACACACAAACGCGATGTACCATCCTTTTTCGGCACTAGAATAATAGGAATAGCACAAGGACTAAGGGATTCGCGTATATAACCTTTGTGGCGAAGCTCCTGTACTTGACGCATAATCTCCGTCGTCTCCTCTGGATTGGTACGGTATGGCGCACTGTTTGGCAGTGAAGCATTGGGAAATAAGTTAATCTGATGCTCAATCCCTCTAATAGGCGGTAACCCCGGTGGCACGTCTTCTGGAAAGACGTCAGCGAACTCCTACAAAATGTTAGTGAGAGCAGGAAGCAAAGAGGAAGGCACGTCCTCGAATGAAAATAATGCCTCTTTGCACACAAAAGCATAGCAAACAGACTTGCTGAAATCTAGCTCATCAATATCAGATTTGGTGGCAAGTAAACATGCACTTTCAATTTAATTCAGAAGCAACAGATGGTTTATTATTAGGCTTCATTTGTTGCTCAAATTCTTTTGCCACAATCTGATTTTCACTCTTATTCTTCTCCTATTTTGCTTTATTAGCTCTATTAGTATCATCTTTCAAAATGGAATCCAGAGTCATAGGAAGCAAAGTGGTATTTTTATCCTTATGAACAAGAGTATACTGATTTTTTCTACCATGGTGCACAGAATTTTTATCAAATTGGCATGGTCGACCAAATAATAAGGAACATGCTTGCATAGGTACCACATCACAATCAACATAATCAGCATATGTAGAGCTACTAAAATGCACACGAACAGTACGTGTTACCTTAACCTTGCTGCTCTTGTTGAACCATTGGATGTAGTCAGGATGTGGATGTGGTCTTGTGGTGAGAGATAGCTTCTCCACCATCTCCATGCTAGCCAAGTTGTTGCAGCTCCCTCCATCTATGATGACGCGAACAGAATGTTCACAACTCCCTTTGTCTGGAACAAATTATGCCTCTGATTTTGCTCGGCTTGTGTAACCTGAAGACTCAAAACACGTTGAGCAACTAAACATTCATACCTGTGAGCATCTTCAGGAGCCATGTATTGCGTCTCATGATCAGAATCATCTCCACCGTGTAATTCACTTGTAATAAGAGCCAAAGTCTCCTCATCATAGTCACTAGCGGACTCATACCCACCATCCTCAATAGCAATCATCACACGCTGAGATTTGCACTCTCTCGCATAATAACCTCTTCCCTTACAATGACGACAAATAATATCACTTGTGTGCCCTGTTGATGCCATGTAAGAAGAAGAGCTTTGTGCAGGCCCGGCAGGTGCGCTCTTGGCAGATAGTGGTGGTTGTGCCTGCTTTCTTGTATCACGGCTGTAGGTGGCAGCTGATGGAGGTGTTGGTGCAGTGGAAGTAGAAGATGCACGCGGTGTCCATGATGAAGGTCGACCTGCAGAAAAGTTAGTTCGCGCCAATGCATGTTGATCCTGCACTTCACGTTCAGCTTTACAAGCAAGATGGAATAAACGAGTGATATTAGTATACTCCTTATACTCTAGAATGGTCTGAATCTCTCTATTTAACCCACCCATAAAACATGCAAGCATAGCTTCATTCTCCTCAACAATACGACATCTAATCATGCCAGTTTGTAATTCCTGATAATATTCTTCTACAAAAAAAATTCTTGTCTTAAACACTGCAATTTTTGAAGCAATTCACATTCATAATATGGTGGAACCCAACGAGTATGCATAGCAGTTTTCAAAGCAGCCCAAGTTGCTTGAATAGGATATAATCTACAATGTTCAGACCACCATACACATGCAAGACTAGTGAAAGCACAAACATCAGCAGCAACCCTTCTCTCCTCGGGATATTGTAAACATGTAAAATGTTAATCAGTTTCTAACTCCCATGTAAGGTATATATTAGGAACATATCTACCCTCAAATGGTGGAATATTCAATTTTAGTTTAGGAATATGGTCATTATCTCGTACCTGAGGTGGTGGTGCAGGCATACCGTTGCGAATATGTACCTGAGGTGGTGGTGCTGGTGGCTGCACGTAGTTCTTATTTTGATCAACCTCATCCTCATAATCGTCATCCTCCTCGGCACCAGCAGCCGTTATAGCAGGAGCCAAAGAAGCATCAACAGTAGGTGCAGCGGCACCAGAATTTTGACCAGTCTCAATTGGAATGCATTGTGCTCGTCCCACTTGATTTGGAAGGCGGCGTTGGAGATGTTGTTGGTATCGTTGTAGAGGTGCGATAGGTGCAGCCGGCGGTGGTTGTTGAATACGCACGAGCAATTCATTAAACTTGTTATCGAGCTTTGTTTCGAACGTCTTCTCAATGCCATCTATCTTCTCCATGGCCTCTTCAAATCTGTTTAGCACATCTTGCACCTGTCCATTCATCATTTACTGAAATTTATCATGCAGCTGTTTGTTCGTCATGTTCTCCCAATAAGTCTCATCGGCTTGTGATCCTGGCATGGTTAGTAGCAATAGAAACACACAAGAATATGATCCTATAAACTACTAGGAAGTGGTGGTGGTCTGTCACAAACCCGTCAAGTGAATCTCAAATTCTTACCAGTTCTTACCCAGCAGCAGGTGGTGATCGGCAACCGTTGTAGTCGACACTCTTAAAGCTTGGATAGAGCGATTACCAGGGATAGTCAAACGCACGACGTACATGTATGTGGAGCTTGGAAGGCTTATAATATGATAGCAAAAAGGGTCAGCAATAATCTATTCAGAGATGCGAAGTTGAATAAATGCTCAACGACGGTACTGTGTTGGTCCTAGGCTAGACCGTGCTAGAGACGCGAGCCTAGAACACTAACAAAAGCACGGCGCTGCATGTAAACAAGGGAGGAGCACACTCTGAATTTTTTTCTCTTTTTTTTCACTTTTTGCACTTTTTTTCCTCTTTTTTTTTGCTCTGCAACAAAAAAAATTCTGAAAAAGTCTACAAATGGTCTAGAAACTGCCTAGCCAAAATTTCCCAGACTTAGTTTTTTTTTAAACTATAACTATTTTTCTACTACGGGTAACACGAAAGTTCGGGAGTCCTTCTCTGTCACGACTCGGAGTATGGCGTGATCTGGAAGTCGAAAACAAAGCAATAAATATTGGACTCGGACTATAACTGATGGCGGAGATGAATCCGGTGGAAACTCGGACTGGTGGCGGATATATGTAGGGCGGTGAAACATGGACTGGTGGCAAATCTGTGATCGAGGTGGACTCGGATTATCATGATGGCGTTGGATATGTGGTATATGGCTGCGGTGATGACGATGGTGGTAGATGGCAGCCGTGATGACGATGGTGGTATATGGCAGCGGTGATGACGATGGTGGTATATGGCAGCGGTGAAGATGATGGTGGTATATGGCAGCGGTGATGATGATGATGCGGCGGCGGCGTGACAACTTGTGAACAGAACTCGAAACTCTATAGGACTAAACACTAATACCAGCAACTTGACACGATGATGCAACCGCAAGTTCAACAAAGCAAATACAAAAAAGATTATGCAAAGGCTCAGGTTGGTTCGGATAGGATGAACTAACCCGAAAAAAAATTGGCTTTTTCGTGGACTATAGGTATGAAGAAACAGACTAGATCTAAACTACAAAAACTAGAAAATCTCACCGAACAATGTGAAAATCTGATACCACTTGATAGAGGCAAAGGTGTCCCGGTGTTTCGATGAGATGGTGGCTATAGTTTTCTGTGGGAGTCGACCTTGACAATCCGACTACGAACGTGCGAGACGTCGCGCCTTAGCAATCGCTAAACCAACTTCTGAGGGTTATTGACCATGTCGGAGCACGATCAATCTGACCACGAGGGTCTGTTTCCTGCGAGCAAATGAAGAACAAGCAAGAAACTGAGATTGCAATCTGGATATTGCGAATATAAGAGGAAAGCTTTATTAATGAAGGTGGGGTTCTGTGACGTCTCGGTCTGGTCGTTGAACACAAACGAAGTACGCGAAGTTGCAGCTATGGCGAACTTTTAATCTAAACAAAACCCAAAGTCTAAACGATGCCCTAAGGGTTGTCTATATGGAGGAAGAGGGGGGAATTTTGTGGCCCTTGGGGAAGGGTCCGAAACCAACCCTATTTCTTGTTTTCCCACACATACAGACTCTAAAAATAGCCTATACTCAAGTATTTCAAAATTACATGGGCCTGGCACAATAATAAGGTGACGCAGCACCTGGAATAGCCTCTGGACGGAAGTTATGAAGTAGCATCTTGTATATCTCGACCAAGGCTTCATGCACTCATTATGGTGGCATCAACGTCCTGAAATCATCACTTGTAACTCCGTTCTTGTTCCCCTTGCGCATGCCATCATCTCCATGCTTGTTCTTGCTCCAATGTTCATCCTTCTCCAAGCTAGGCCCTTCATTTGTAAGCAAAACAAATGTATCCAATTTAGGCAGCATCATATTCTCATGAATAATAGAATCATTACCAAGAAACGAAAGTACCTGGTAATTTAATTGGAGTGCGCGAGCTCTAGTAATTGGTCCCGTATATATAGCAGCAGGGGTTGTGGGTGTAACAATGGTATTGATGTCCTCATCACAGTATTAGAACAATATTTTCATTTCCTAATCGAGATCATCCAGGCTCGCCTTATCCACCTCTGCTTTCAGTTCAGTAAGAACCTGTTTTGCACTGGCTAGCTGGGAAGTGCCTCCTCCTTCGCCAAAACCATCTTAGCAAAGTCTGATTTAAAAATCTGAGTTCATTCTCCACCTTCCTCTTTTTGGCCCACATCTTCAAATATTCTTCAGCGTTGACAACACTTTCTCTAAGCCTACCTCTATTCTCTTCCTGATACATGCTCCAGAGCTTTGCTAGGCACATCTTCAAAGACTGTGGCCACTCTTAATCAACCCACTCCAAGTAAGAACACTTACGTTCATCCTTAATATTTAAAACTAGATTAGTAACAATTGTAGGGAAAATGGGTTTATAGCAACATAGAAAATCACCAATGCTTATTTGGAAAAACTGAAGAAACGGGCTAATTATGACATATCTTATCCAAAGGATCAATGTGCAAATGAATTAATTGCTACTAAGACAACAACCAAATTCTGAAACATCAGAAGCTATAATTAACTACAATAATGCTACAAGTTCTTACTCATGTACTATAAAGAACAAATTGAACATTTTAAGAGGAAGGTAAATATAACTGCAACAGCATAGCGATAGTGTTTGGATGACAGCAAATTGATACTAATAGGTGCGTACATGCACAAATTTAGTAACATAGAACTAATAGCAGTAAGGCCATCCACTATGTATGCCAAAACCGGTGTAAAGACAACTGTTGCTACATCTCGCACTGGTGCCCTGCACTGGCGAGCTGATGCAGCGGAAAAAAATCAGGGACCCGAACTCCGGAGCACCTAGTTGCTCCGGTGCCCAGTTCCTTCGTGCCATAAAGATTTAGTATTTTACTGCTTGGCTGCTCGGATGTGTGGATAAGTTGGCTCCACAAACTGCTGAAGAGGTGCCAAATAATTTTCTAATGGCACCGCTGATGAGATGGCAATATTTTCAGATACTAGATACAAACTGTGACACTGTCTTAGGATGTGTTTGGTTGAAGGTGTGGTATGAATGATTTTTAACAACGAAAGAGGTCTAACCTTCTCTGCACATGCCAGAAACTTCCTCCTGCTGTCCAGAGATTCAAACGCAACTAGCTTCACGCATGGAGATTGATGGTGACAACGAGCAGACAGATCTTCAGCCACCCCACTCCATTCATTGCAACTGATGGTCCTAGGGAACTACAAGAGGAAAAATGACTCAAATCGACCGCCAGGTAAAAATCCTTCATTCCAAGTCATAGCCCGAGAGAGAGAAGAGAGGCATACCCGGGTGGTGAAGGAGTCATCGGAGGAGGAGGAACCGCTGGAGAGGTCTTTGAAGAAGACCATGGCGACCCCGGCAATAGGATGCGAGACGGCGAGAGTGAGGAATCAAGCGAGGAAGCGGCTATAGCTTAGGAAGGAAGGAAGGAAGGAAGGGGGAAACAGGGGAAATGTGACTTGTGGCCAGGGAGAAAAGGGGATGGGGAAGGGTGGAAGGTAGATATTTTGGCAGTAGGCTAAAAATTTCGAAATGTGGAGTTAAACTTTGCGTGCGGTGCCGCCGGACACCATTCACTTTGAACGATAGTGTGTGTCACAAACGATTCTTCTGCTTAATGCGCATGGGATGAGTTTGATAATTCAAATTTTGGTGGAAATTTCCACGGGTACGTCATTGCATAATTTAATATTGCTTGCTAATTTGGGCACACAAAAGAGCGTACAGCACACAGACCAGACTTACTGAATTGAGCAATTTTAGTAATTAAATAGAGCCAGTTGACCTGAACATTACTCTAACAAAAGACCAGCATTAAAAACAAAGCCTAAGTACGCATAATTTTAACAAATCTGTCACCGCGCTGGCCTATGCATCATCGGTGTGAGATGAGACGTCGATGACTTGTCCTGGCGACATGCCGCCGTTGGTGGACTCCGCGTCCCCCCTGCTGAAGTCGACCGCGTCCTCGTCCTCATCCTCGGCACCGCCCTCAAGATTGTAGTACTCGTAGTAGTGGTTGTGCCAGAGCTCGCATTGGTACTCCATCGTTGATTCCTCGACAGACAGCCTCTTCTCTACCTTGACCTGGGCCACACACAACTCCTCCTCCTGGCGCTCCTCGATCTCCACCGCATCCTGCATCTCCAGCTCCCGCTCGGCGACCTCATGAGGAAGCAGGTGCTCCATGGCACCGCCGCCTTTTCGAACGTTGGTTGCATGCTGGATTCCAAGGTGGGCTAGAATATCTTGGCGTGGATGGCCTCGACCAGGGCCAGGGCCACATCAACGGCACGGACGGCAGCTCAAGCGCTCTCAGCGTTTGTAGCCGCCGTCGCAGTAGCAGCTGCAGCCGTCGGCTGCTGCTGCCCTGTCAGCTTCCGCAGATGCCCTCTCGGCGGAAGCAGCCGCGCTAAATGCGGATGCGGCAGCACTCTCAGCGTAGAAGGCCGCGATGTCGGCGTAGGCTGCGGTGCTCGGGGGGACACGGCCATCGTACGGGCCTTCACGAAGCGTTTCCACGGCGTCATCTTTTCAAGAAGGGGGTGCAGGAATGGGGATCGGGATATTTGGATTCGGGGGTTGCCGGCACTGGAGCAGACGAGCTGGCGAAGCTTAAGGAGGAAGACTTAAATAGACCCAAAAATTCTCATCGCAAACGATTCCTACAAAACAACTGTGTGTAATGTTGTAGATATTATTTATTAGCTGTGAATGACATATTTGGAGTAAAGTAGCAACGGATGGTGTTTTCAATGTACGAGAAAATTTGTAGTACTAGCACAACTGTCATGTCAAATTTTGGAAAATTTCAGGGATCATTTGACCTTTTAAGACATTTAAGTGATTTTCTAGCCATTTAATGACCGTAACTGAAATTTGAACTACATGTACATGCAACAGCTAACCATAATGGTTCAAAAGTCATATTCTGTGTACTTGTGTGTGATTTAATCCCATGTGCAGTAAATTGGAAGGAATTTTCAAACATATTGGTTTAACGGCTATGACACAATTAAGCATGGAGTGCCATGACATTTAAATTCCAAAAAATTAAAAAAATATCAGAAACACATGAAACCTTGGTTGATGTAATGTCAGGCCACAAAGATGATGTGGTAAAACATTTGGCATGTTTGACGAAAGTTTGGACACACACACCCTCACAAATTGGAGCAACTCACTAGAAGGCTCGTGGTTCCGAGAGGGAGCAATGCATGTTTGATGACGAACGGGAGATAGCTTCCTCTTACAGCCTTCAAAAATTTTCTAGGTGTAACATTCACTAATACTACTGTCATGTGAATATTTGGAAAATTTCAGGGGTCAGTTGACCTTTTGAAGACATTTGAGTGATTTTCTAGACATTTAATGACCGTAATTCAAATTAGAACTACATGTACATGCAACGGCTAACCATAATGGTTTGAAAAATCATATTTGTGTACTTGTGTGCAAGTTAATTCCATGTGCAGTAAATTAGAAGGAATTTTCAAACATATTGGTCTCACGGCATGGACACATGCATGGAGGGACATGGCATTTTAATTCCAAAAAATTAAAAAATGATCAGAAAAACATGAAACCTTGCTTGATATAATGTCATGCCACCAAGATGATGTGGTAAAAAATTGGCCTGTTTGACGAAAGTTTGGACACACACCCTCACAAACCTGAGCAACTCACTAGAAGGCTCGTGGTTCCGAGAGGGAACAATGCATGTTTGATGACGAACATGAGATAGCTTCCTGTTATGGCCTTCAAAATTCTCCTATGTGTAACGTGCACTAATACAACTGTCATGTGAAATTTTGGCAAAATTCAAGGGTCATTTGACCTTTTGAAGACATTTAAGTGATTTTAGAGCCATTTAATGACCGTAATTCAAATTTGAACTACATCTACATGCAACGGCTAACCATAACGGTTTGAAAAATCATATTTGTGTACTTGTGTGCGAGTTAATTCAATGTGCAGTAAATTAGAAGGAATTTTCAAACATATTGGTCTCACGGCATGGACACGTTCATGGAGTGCCATGGCATTTTAATCCAAAAAATTAAAAACTGATTAGAAAAACATGAAACCTTGCTTGATGTAATGTCATGCCACCAAGATGATCTGGTAAAAAAATTGGCATGTTTGACGAAAGTTTGGACACACACACCCCTCACAAACCGGAGCAACTCACTAGAAGGCTCGTGGTTCTGAGAGGGAAGAATGCATGTTTCATGACGAACTGGAGATAGCTTCCTCTTACGGCCTTCAAAAAATTTCTACGTGTAACATGCATTAATACAACTGTCATGTGAAAATATGGAAAATTTCAGGGGTCATTTGACCTTTTGAAGACATGTAAGTCATTTTCTAGCCACTCAATGACCGTAATTCAAATTAGAACTACATGTACGTGCAACGTCTAACCATAATGGTTTGAAAAATCATATTTGTGTACTTGTGTGCGATCTAATTCCATGTGCAGTAAATTAGAAGGAATTTTCAAACATATTGGTCTCACAGCATGGACACATGCATGGAGTGCCATGGCATTTTAATTCCAAAAAATTAAAAAATGATCAGAAAAACATGAAACATTGCTTGATGTAATGTCATGCCACCAAGATGATGTTGTAAAAAAATGGCCTGTTTGACGAAAGTTTGGACACACACCCCTCATAAACCGGAGCAACTCACTAGAACGCTCGTGGTTCTGAGAGGGAACAACACATGTTTGATGACGAACGGGAGATAGCTTCCTCTTACGGCCTTCAATTTTTCTTCTACGTGTAACGTGCACTAATACAACTGTCATGTGAAAAATTGGAAAATTTCAGGGGTCATTTGACCTTTTGAAGACATTTAAGTGATTTTCTAGCCATTTATTGACCGTAATTCAAATTTGAACATTTACATGCAACGGCTAACCATAACGGTTTGAAAAATCATATTTGTGTACTTGTGTGCGTGTTAAAAAAATCATCAGACGTTGTAAATATCTGGTGTTCAAAAAACAAATTGTAAAATCTGGCAAGACAACCGCCCCCACATGATTGGCACTCTATTTCGCACCTCGAGGTTTGGAAGGTGAGTTGCGGGCATTATTAATCAGACACAGTTCTGCATTCGAAACCGTCAGCTATTATGTTCACACACGGATTTTGCTGCAGGAATCGTGTGTAATTGACACTATAGTACTCGTAAAGTCCGGTGTTCGGCGTATGTACTATTCTCGTCGATCTAGATTCTGGATGCCAACAAATACTACCTTGCTCACGTCGTCCCGCCTGCATTCTGCTACATCTGGAGCTTGCGTTGGTTTTCCCTTGAAGAGGAAAGGGTGATGCAGCAAAGTAGCGTAAGTATTTCCCTCAGTTTTGAGAACCAAGGTATCAATCCAGTAGGAGCGATGAATAAGTCACTGAATACCTACACAAACAATCAACAACTTGCAGCCAACACGATAAATGGGCTGTCATTCCCTTCACGGTCACTTGCAAAAGTGAGATCTGATAGAGATAGATACACGGCAAAGTAAATATTGTTGGTATTTTTGGTTTATAGATTGGAAAGTAAAGATTGCAACATAGTAGATCAGAAACTAGCAAGATATAAACAAGATTCAATATAATGGAAAAGAGACCCAGGGGCCATAGGTTTCACTAGTGGCTTCTCTCGAGATAGAAAATATTACGGTGGGTGAACAAATTACTACCGAGCAATTGACAGAAAAGCGCATAGTTATGACGATATCTAAGGCAATGATCATGAACATAGGCATCACGTCAGTGTCAAGTAGACCGACTCCTGCCTGCATCTACTACTATTACTCCACACATCAACCACTATCCGGCATGCATCTAGAGTATTAAGTTCATAAAGAACGGAGTAACGCATTAAGCAAGATGACATGATGTAGAGGGATTAACTCAAGCAATATGATGAAAAACCCATCTTTTTATCCTCGATGCCAACAATACAATACGTGCCTTGCTGCCCCTACTATCACTGGGAAAGGACACCGCAAGATTGAACCCAAAGCTAAGCACTTCTCCCTTTGCAAGAAAGATCAATCTAGTAGGCCAAACTAAACCAATAATTCGAAGAGACTTGCAAAGATATCAAATCATGCATATAAGAATTCAGAGAAGAACCAAATAATATTTCATAGATAAACTTGATCATAAATCCACAATTCACCGGATCTCGGCAAACACACCGCAAAAGAGTATTACATCGGATAGATCTCCAAGAACATCGAGGAGAACATGGTATTGAGAATGAAAGAGAGAGAAGAAGCCATCTAGCTAATAACTATGGACCCCGAAGGTCTGTGGTAAACTACTCATGCTTCATCGGAGAGGTAATGGTGTTGCTGTAGAAGCCCTCCGTGATCAAATCCCCCTCCGGCAGGACGCTGGAAAAGGCCCCAAGATGGGATCTCACGGGTACAGAAGGTTGCGGTGGTGGAAAAGTGGTTTTGTGGCTCTCCTCGAAGTTTTTAGGATATAAGAGTATATATAGGCGAAGGAACTAGGTCAGGGGAGCCACGAGGGGCCACGAGGGTGGGGGCACGCCTACTGAGGGAGTCCGGGATTAAGGGGTCCTCGAACGGCCGGACTATTAACATGGGCCGTGTTGTTGGGCTATGAAGATACAAGACAGAAGACTTCGTCCCATGTCCGGATAGGACTCTCCTTTGCGTGGATGGCAAGCTTGGTGATTCGGATATGTATATTCCTTTCTCTGTAACCGACTTTATATAACCCTAGTTCCCTCCGGTGTCTATATAAACCGGAGGGTTTAGTACATAGGGCAGAATCATAATCATAGGCTAGACTTCCAGGGTTTTAGCCATTACGATCTCGTGGTAGATCAACTCTTGTAACACCCATATTCATCAAGATCAATCAAGCAGGAAGTAGGGTATTACCTCCATAGAGAGGGCCCAAACTTGGGTAAACATCGTGTCCCTGTCTCCTGTTACCATCATCCTTCGACGCACAGTTCGGGACCCCCTACCCGAGATCCACTGGTTTTGACACCGACATTGGTGCTTTCATTGAGAGTTCTGCTATGTCGTCACCAAAAGGTTTGATGGCTCCATCAATCATCTGCAACGGCGCAATCCAAGGGAGATTTTCTTCCCCAGACAGATCTTCCTATTCGGTGGCTTCACACTACGGGCCAACTCGCTTGGCCATCTCGAGCAGATTGACAGCTACGCCCCTGGCCATCGAGTTAGATTTGGAAGATTGAATTATGTGGCTGATATCCGCGGAGACTTGATCTTCGATGGATTCGAACCCATGATGGCTGCTCCCTGTCACCACGATGAACATGACCTAAATCTGCCATCAGATCATGCTCGGGAGATAGCACCAATAACCGCTCTGGCCCCAGATCCGGAGCAGACCGCGCCATCCGAGGACGGGATGCTCAACCCCGCCATGGAAGCCGCAGACTCAGTGGCGTTGGAACCGCACACAGAGCCAGCCTTGAGCGGGGCATGTGTCTTCGGAACCTCGGACTCGTCTCCGGCCGCAAGTTTCAAACCGTGTGCATCCGCGCCCATCGAGCCTTATCAAGCGCCGATCATCGAGTTCAGCTCCGTGGACATCTTCCGGTACTCACCTTTAGGTGATGTGCTAAACTCACTAAAAGCCCTCTCCTTGTCAGGACACTCGCGGCCGAATTATATCTGGCTTGAATTTGAAGCTGATGACGGGGAATTTCGCTTCCCACCCACCACCCACTACATAGGCACTGTCGAGGACTTAACCGACATGCTCGATAACGACTCCGGTGTCTTGCACGATTCTTCTTTAGTGCAGACCATCGTCGACCCCGCATGGGCTCCATGGAAGTGGAGCTACCCCCTTCCCCTCCGGCTAAATCATCAGTCGGGGTTCCACTTGGATGAGCGGTAGGGAAGCAAACTGCCCTTTGCGCTCAAGCATATATCTTCGTGGCTGGCGGCAGTCCGGTGATCAGGCAGCTGGACAACAGGAAGACAAAGAGATCGGCTGGCGACTATTTAGATTAGGTATATTAATTCTACCTTTAGCCCCGGACCAGCACTGCTTATTTGATGTAAATGTAATGAAATCTGGTCATGTTTGCACGAATTTGTTTACGCACAATCTGAGCGGATTGCTCCAGTGGTCATCACACGTCAGCCAATCAATTTGCACCCCTCTGCACACCATTTTGTCTTGCATTACTTCCTCCATATAGCACGCTAACAAGTGGGCCCCATGCTCATGTATGCCAATGTGGTAGTAAATTATTTTGTCAGAGTCGACTATCACACCCTTCTGTTGCCACGTCAACGAATCCACTAAAACAAGTCTAGACTCATTTAGTTCAACCACCTCCCTAGGGGTTTGGAGAGGAATTGGCCAGCGTGAGGCGGTTCTATAGGTGGGCAGGCGTCAAAAAAAAGGGTAAAACGTTGGAAGCAGCTAGACGAGGTAGGGAAGCTTCTACATTCGCGGGGGGACATGGCATTGGCCATTGGGCCAGCGACGGGCGGTCATCTGGGTACGACATAAAGGATGCAAAGAGGCATCCTATATCAGCAAGGACCAGCTTCCCTACAGATAGCTCATCTAACAGAACTCCCAAGTTAAGTGTTTTGAGGCTGGAGTAGTCATGGGATGGATGACTAGATGGGAAGTGGCCTCAATGTTAAATTAACTGATGGGATGGGTCACTGTAAACATTTAATTGGCTTAAATGTATATAGTGATCCGTCCTATTAGTTAAATTAACCTCGAGGTCCTTGTTTTGTAATTTTTGACATTTTTTGTTTTTTGAACACGTGTTAATTGGCTTGAAGAAGATCTATCGCATTACTTTTTGATAAAAAAGTTGAACACATGTTAATTGGCTTGAAGAAGGTCTATCGCATTACTTTACGACACCCAAAAAGAGTGATATGACTTCTGTCAACTTATAAGTCATGTCTGTCAAATTAACCTCTGTGTATTTTTTTTCTCAAACTAACCTCTGGGCCTTGCAGGAGTGATGCAATATGGCAGCGTTAATTGCAAGATGAGCCAGCAAGCTAGCTGTGGAGTTGCCAACATGATCAAAGTGCACACAACATTGAGTAGAAAGAATCATGCCCAGGAAATTAATGCATGCTTAGGGAGGCCCTTTGCTCAGAGAAGCATCGATTGTTTTTTCTTTATTTCTACACCTTGTCATAGCTTTCTCTTGGTTATAGTTTGTCTGGTGAATCATTGAGATGCATAAACATGCTGGACTTATGAGCTTGTGAATGTTGACTAGCATGTGAACCTCTATAGCATGGTTAATAGTATAGCTAACTGTTGGCTATATGATGTTGTCATGTCATATATAGTAATCACTTATAGTCACTTATACAATAAGGTTAGGTATAAGGTTGGCTATAAGAGTACTACTTTTTTCACCTTCTTTCTATATCTTTCTTCATATTGATTGCATTTGCCTAGGTATACACATATAGCTAGGCTCTTGCATGATAGCCCACTCCCATCATTTTTCTATGTCTCTCTCCTCCGCATAGGCAAAAGTGCCATGTAAGAGGGCTATAAGCCCGTTATTGTAGTACTTGCTCTTAGAGTCTATATGTGGGCCTGTTATTTGACCCCTCATTTTGCGGTGCTATGGCCAGTATGGTGTATGCATGCAATTCATCATCCTCGAATTTGGTGGATGCCAAGCGGGCCCTGAGCTGAAAAAGGTTATCTATGAGGAGCCATATGCTGGAGGGCGTCTCTTTTTTTCTTTCGAATGGGAAATAAGCTAGAGAGCTGGAGAGTGTCTCTAATGGGCTGCCTCTAGTGTTAAGACCGTCCAGTATGAAACACGGCAGCCGACTAGGCCGATATAAAAGCCAATCCATCTTAAAGCTCGTTTGTTTTTTTTTTGTGAGGAAAAGCCCATACTTCTTGAAGAGGGTCGCTCCCAAAAAAACCTCCTTCCTCCTCGGCCCTCGGCTCCACTTAATGCAGCTCGCTGGACTCTCCCCCTTCCGTCGCCCCCCAATTCCCCGCGCTCCCCTTCTTCCTCACTCGTACAGAAAACCCCCGCTCCCCGTCTCTCTCACACGTACAGAAACCCCAGCCCTCCTTCTTCCTCGCTAATACAGAAAACCCCAGCCCTCCTTCTTCCCCACTCGCACTGCCAC
>NC_041385.1:364539827-364552670 GCF_002162155.2 Triticum dicoccoides
TGAGGAACCCATAGAATATCTGGTGGACCGCATCAGTGATCTCCCGGACGCCATCCTTGGGGAGATCATCTCCCTTCTCCCCACCAAGGATGGTTGCTGCACACAAGTCCTCGCATCTCGGTGGGGCACCCTCTGGCGCACTGCGCCTCTTAATCTCAATTGTCGTAGATATTTGTCGTTCCTGTATTTGTACTCCTCAGAGCCATCATCTCCTCCCACCAGGGCTCCATTCAACACCTTTGCATCCTCACACGCTACCTGTTGTCCATACCCTGCACTGTGGACGCCTGGCTGACATCCACTAAATTCGAAAAACTCCAGCAGCTTGAGTTCTACCATTACTATGAAAAATACATTCCGTGAACCGAACACCATGTATTTCTGCCCACACCACTGTTGTCCATCTCGTGGTTTTCCTCCTCTCTCCACACCCTCACCATAGCCCGGTTCCATCTACTAGACAATCTGGTACAAATGATTCGACTCCCACTGCTAAAAAAATTTGCTTGTCATGGTTGATTTGTCGGAGGCCTCACTTCACAGCATCGTCTACTCTAGTTGCCCTGCCCTAGAGCGCTTGCTGCTTGTTTTCATATTAGAAACTCATATCCATTATCTTGAAATAAAGTCGCCTCACCTTAAAAGCATCAGAATTTGTTTTGAAGGACAGCAGCTCATCATCGAAGATGCCCTTCACTTCAAAGGTTGCTCCTTGATTATTGTTATAAACCTTCACAAATAATTTTTGTCTCTACGCCTAAACTTGAGACCTTGGGTGTAATTCGTGATCCGTTTAAACATCATGACATGGTGTTTGGCTCCACACTTATTCAGGTAATGTATATTATCTACACTTTTGTAATCATAAGCTGCATTTTTCATTTGTGTGCATAAGTTTTATATCATCTTGGAGTACACTTTGGATACTAATATTATGTTATATGCTCAATGAAGAGTTCGTCCATGGATAGCCTATCAATGGTGCTGGATTCTGTCAAGATCTTATATATGGGAATGTTTAGTATTGATCTGAACACAATTACTAGCTTGATGCGATGCTTTCCATGTCTGGAGAATTTGTATATAGAGGTGATTATTTCATGCACATTGAAAGTCCATATATATTGTACTAGAATTACCGTTCAGTTGTCGCTCTATCGACACACTCTTTTATTAGACCTTAATTGTTTTCAATCTTCATGTCTACGTAGGCACTAACACATGGAGAAAATAATATAACCAATCAGTGGCGTAATAAGCACCAGGATTTTCTCAGTTATCATTGCATTCGTTTGAGGACAATAATGATGGAAGGTTATGCATCCAATCAGGAAAACAGAAACTTCGTCACATTCTTCATGTTGAATGCGAGGTTACTATTATCCATGAGACTTGAGTTTTTCAACAAGAAATTTCTCACGGATGGATATGTTGAACAACTAAAAAAGAAGTTTTAGGTGGACAAATGGGCTTCTGAATGTGCTCGGCTTCTATTTACAACAACTTGTCGTCATATGCCAGTAAACTTTTTGGCACGGGATGTTGATTTTATGGATCAGATCGATCCATTTGTTTGTGACTGCCAAAAACAGTGGTTGGGTTAGATGTTATTGTCATGTTTAATCTTGGTTTTGTCTAAACCTGATGAACAATTAACCTTGTGCTTTTGTACTGTTTTTAAGCTTGAGTTAGATGTGGTTGCTCTTTTCAACTCGACTATGACTGTCATATTTTATTTGATACAAGGCAAATAGCTTGCCATTTCATTAATTAAGAGAGAAATATTGTAACAAATCCCAACCAAGGGAAATAACATCACTCTCGCCGGCTGCTTGAGCTCATTGTGCATTACAGAACCCAAGTGCTTAGCGCCCGCCAACACCCACAAACTTATTTTGAGCTAGCACAGCAAATAGACTCTAATTCTTCATAATAAAGGCTGCATGGCCATGACAGATTTGGATTCTGGCATTTGGGACCCACAAGGAAAAGCCTATCCAAGGTGGTGTCGACTTAGTCAACAAACGATTCTACCTACCAGTCATTGGATTGACATCCAACATCTATCATGTTTCTTCTATCTCTTGTCTTCTTCCTCCAGCCGCCCAAACCGAACCACGCCGTCGGTCCCGCCTGCTCCCGTCTTCCACAGAAGGTTGCGCCTCCACCGCCCTATCATACCCCCAAACGTTGGCCAGACCATGCCTATATTCTCCCACACATCATGTTATTCTCTGGCGACGTTAGCCCCAACCTGCACCCGCACCCGAACTAGTCAACCCGCGTACTCCCCTTCACCTGCGACTAGACTGCCACATCTTCCACGACTCCTGTTCGTTCCCGTCTGAGGCCTCGCCGCTGTCCTCCGCCTTGGTTCGCTCCCCGTGCGTGGTGTGCCGCCGTCTGGCATTGTGAACATGGTCAACAACTGAGAGGAATAAGGAGGTGACTGTACGTGGAGAGGATGACAGTAGGGACCCACCCGGGTCATGGCAGAACGCAAGCAAGTGCCTCGTTATTACAAGCCAAAAAATGGTTCCTCCTAATGGTTGGATATCTAGGTCCCACGCCATTATCAATGTAGTCAATAAACAAGAGAATTACACAATGAGTGGCTGACACCAGGGACCCAGCAGGTCGCACAGTTGTTATTTACCCTTTTTTGAGGAACAAATAGATGTTATTTACTAGTTTTAGAGACGGATCAGGATAACAACGGGGTTGTGCGGGGGCTGTGGCCCGTCTAGCCCAGGCTTTTGTTTTGTTTTTTCCACATGATGAGCCCAGTTGTGTTTTTTCTTTCTGGAAATGGCTAGCCCAGTTCTACTTATTTTAAAGAAATACCCAACGGAGGCCTACTTGCTTTCTCAACCCTCCTGGCTGCAAATCTTTCAAGATGAGAGCGATGTATTCGATTGCCCAGAAAATGAAGTAGTAAGAAATGGGATGTAAATTTTAAAAACACAGCAAACCGACAATTAGTTTTAAATATCATTTTTTTAGATTTCGAGATTTCAAATTTAATTATTTTTTGCGAGGAAATTATTGGATTTTAAATTGATATAAATTTATTTATTTTTAAATTAGTTTGAACGTAATTCGAAATTTCGGGATTAAAAACAGTTCGGACCGCACCGAAATATGAAAATTTTGATGAATTTTTTAACCGTGGCCAGAATATGGGTTGTAATGGTAACAAAAAGAATATGGGCTTCAGAAAAATCCTTAAGAATTAGCCGATGGGTTGTAAGTTTATTAGCAATATTGGCAGATGGGTTGTATGCTATTTTCCACATATTTGAGGCTGACTTGTGGGCCTACTAGGTTGACGCGCACGCTTTCCTCAAAAAAGGTTGACGTGCACGCAAGGTCATCTCAACTTAGTCAACACACGAGAGAAGTGATTGTTGGATGTCCATCCAACGGCCGTCATGCTTCTTCAATCTCTGCTCTTCTTGCTCCAGCCGCCCAAACCAGCGCCAGCAGACGGCCTGCTCCCGCCTCCCATGGTCGGTTGTGCTGCCGCGCAGGCCTCATCGCCCCACCCTACTCCCATCGCTGGCCTAGCCATCCCTCTACTCACCCACACATGTTGTTATTCTCCGATGATAGACGAACCAGCAAACCCTCGTACCCCCCTTCGCGTGAGAAACAACTATCGAGTCTTCTCCGGCTCCATGTCGTTCCCTTCCTAGGCATCACCATCGTCCATCGCCCTGGTGCTCTTGGCGCGGCGTGGTCAACACGGTCAACGAACGACATCCATCGGAAGAGGACTGAACGTGGAGAGGCTAACAGTTGGGTCCAAGGCCGCACGCAAGGAAGTGCCTCCTTATTACGCACAAAATAATGATTCCTCCACCTAACAGCAGGGACCCACCAGAAGGGCCTCTATATTTCGCGAAAAAAATGTTCCTCACACTGACAGCTCGGACCCACTAGCTATATCTTTGCATGCAAGGAAGTGCCTCCTTATTACGCACAAAAAATGTATACTCCCCTGCTAGCTGGGACCCACCATATTTGGAGGCTCACTTGTGGGCCTACTAAGTTGACGCAGACCTAGGGCTTTGTCAACTTAGTCAATATAAATGATTCTAGCTGTAGTGACCGTACGATGTCCATGCAACGGTTGTCGTGCTTCTTCAACCTCTAGTCTTCTTGCTCCAGCTAGCCAAACCAGTGCCACCATGCCGCCTGCTCCTGCCTCCCGTGCTCGGCTATGCTACCGCGCAGGCCTCACCGCCCCATCCTACTCCCATCGCTGGCCTGGCCATCCCTGTCCTCACCCAGACCTCATGTTATTCTCTGGCGACTGCAGCCGAACCAGTAAACCCTTGTACTCCCCTCTGCGTGGGAAACAACTTCTGATGAGGACATCAATACCATTGTTACACCCACAACCCCTACTGCTACATATACTGGACCAATTACTAGATCTCGCACACGCCAACTAAATTATCACGTACTTTCTTTTCTTGGTAATGATTCTAATGTTCATGAGAATATGATGCTGCCTAAATTGGATACATTTGTTTTGCTTACAAATGAAGGGCTTGGCATGGATAAGAGGGAAGAACACTAGAGCAAGACCATGCTTGGAGATGATGGCATGCGCAAGGGGAACAAGAATGGAGTTACAAGTGATGATTTCGGGACTTTGAAGCCACCATAATGAGTGCATGAAGCCTTGGACAAAATATACAAGATGCCACTTCATAAATTTCGTCGAGAGGCTATTCTAGGTGTTGCGTCACCTTATTATTGGGCCAGGCCCATGTAATTTCGAAATACATAAGTATAGGCTATTTTTAGAGTCTGTATGTGCGGGGAAACAAGAGATAGGGTTGGTTTCGGACCCCTCCCCCAAGGGCCACGAAATTCCCCCCTCTTTCTCCATATATACAGCCCTTAGGGCACCGTTTAGACTTTGGGATTTGTTTAGTTAAAAGTTAGCCAACGCAACTTCGTGTACTTCGTTTGTGTCCAACGACCAGACCAAGACCACTTTCGGATCCCCACCATTATCAATACTTCATCCATATGCGCAATATTCAGATTGCTTTATCATGTTCTTGCTTGTTCTTCGATTACTTGCAGGAATAGACCTTCGTGGTCAGGTTGATCATGCTCCGACATGATCAATAACCTCTTGGAGTTGGTATAGCAATTGCTAAGGCACAACATCGTGCACGTTTGTAGTCGGATTTTCAAATTCATCTCCACCAAATCGATAGTTATCATCTCATTGAAAGATTGGGACACCCCGCCTCTATCAAGTGGTATCAGAGCTCCAAGTTGCTCGGTGAGATTTTACAGTTTTTCATAGTTTTGATCGAGTCTGTTCTTCACAGCTATAGTCCACGAAAAAGCCAAAAAAATTTAGGGTTAGTTCATCCTATCCGAACCAATCTAAGCTTTTGCATAATCTTTTTAGAGTTTCGCTTTGTTGAATTTGCGGTTGCATCATTGTGTCGAGTTGCTGGTCTTAGTGTCTAGTCCTTTAGAGTTTCCAGTTATGTTCATAAGTCGTCAAACTGCCATATACCACCATCGTCATCACCGCTGCCATATACCACCATCGTCGTCACCGCTGCCATATACCACCATTGTCATCACCGCTGCCATATACCACCATCGTCATCACCACTGCCATATACCACATATTCACTGTCATCATGATAATCCGAGTCCACCTCCATCACAAATTTGCCACCAGTCCGTGCTCCACCGCCCATCATATACCATCATCACCAGACCGAGTTCCACCAGATTCATCTCCGCCACCAGTCCTAGTCTAAGTCCAGTATTTGTTCCTTTATTTTCGAGTTCCAAATCACGCGATACTATGAGTCGTGACCAAGTCGAACTCCCCAACTTCCGTGCTACCCGCAGTATAAAAATAGTTCCAGTTTCAAAAAAAACTAAGTCTAGAAAATTCTGCCTAGGCAGTTTTTAGACCATTTGTAGACTTTTTCAAAAAAAATTGTTGCGGGGCAAAAAAAGAGAGAAAAAAATCCGAGTGTGCTCCTTCCTTGATTACGTGCCGCGCCGTGATTTTGTTAGTGTTCTAGGCTCGCGTCTCTAGCACGGTCTAGCCTAGGACCAGCACAGTACCATCGTTGAGCGTTTATTCAACTTTGCATCTCTGAATTGATTATTCCTGACCCTTTTTGCTACCATATCATAAGCCTTCCCAGCTCCGCATATATCTACGTCGTACGTTTGACTCTCCCTGGCCATCGCTCTATCCAAGCTTTGAGAGTTTTGACTACAACGGTTGCTGATCGCCACCTGCTGATGGGTAAGAACTGGTAAGAATTTGAGATTCGCTTGACGGGTTTGTGATACACCACCACCAGTTCCTAGTATTCAGTAGGATCAGATTCTTGTGTGTTTCTACTTGCTGCTAACCATGGCAGGATCACGAGCCGATGAGACTGACTGGGAGAACATGACGAACAAACAGCTACATGATAAATTTCAGCAAATGATGAGTGGACAGGTGCAAGATGTGCTAAACAGATTTGAAGAGGCCATGGAGAAGATAGATGGCATTGAGAAGACGTTCGAAACAAAGCTCAATAACAAGTTTAATGAATTGCTCGCGCGTCTTCCACAACCACCGCCGGCTGAACCTATCGCACCTCTACAACAACAACAACAACAACAACAACAACAACAACAACAACAACAACAACGCCCCCTTCCGAATCAGTTTGGATGAGCAAAGCGTGTTCCTCTTGAGGATGGCCAAACTTCTAGTGCTGCTGTACCTATTGTTGATGCTTCTTTGGCTTCTGCTACTGCTACTGCTGGTACCGAGGAGGAGGAGGATTATGCGGGCGATTATGAGGATGGGGTTGATCAAAATCAGAACTACGTGCAACCACCAGCACTAGCACCAGGTCGTCCACATGCAAATAATCGCAATGGTAGGCCTGCACCACCACCTCAGGTACGAGATCATGACCATATTCCTAAAATCAAATTGAATATTCCACCATTTGAGGTTAGATATGTTCCTGATATATATCTTACTTGGGAGTTAGAAACTGAACAACGTTTTACATGTTTATAATATCCCGAGGAGAGATGGGTTGCTATTGCTGTTTGTGCTTTCACTTGTAGATTATATCGTATTCCAGCTACTTGGGTTGCTTTGAAAACTGCTATGCATACTCGTTGGGTTCCACCATATTATCAACGTGAATTGCTTCAAAATTTGCAGTGTTTAAGACAAGGAAAAAATTCTATAGAAGAATATTATCAGGAATTACAAACTGGCATGATTAGATGTGGTATTATTGAGGAGAATGAAGCTATGCTTGCATGTTTTATGGGTAGATTAAATAGAGAGATTCGGACCATTCTAGAGTATAATGAGTATAATAATATCTCTCGCTTATTCCATCTTGCTTGTAAAGCTGAACGTGACGTGCAGGATTGACAAGCATTGGCGCAAACTAACTTTTCTGTAGGTCGACCTTCATCATGGACGCCGCGTGCATCTTCTACTGCCACTGCACCAGCACCTCCATCAGGTGCCAGCTCCAGCCGTGATACAAGAAAGCAGGCACAACCACCACTATCTGCTAAGAGCGCACCTGTCGGGCCTGCACAGAGCTCTTCTTCTTCCATGGCATCAACAGGGCACACAAGTGATATTATTTGTCGTCGTTGTAAGGGAAGAGGTCATTATGCGAGGGAATGAAAATCTAAGCGTGTGATGATTTCTACTGAGGATGGTGGGTAAGGGTCCGCTAGTGAATATGATGATGAGACTTTGGCTCTTATTACACGTGAAGAACACGGTGGAGATGATACTAAAAATGAGACGCACTACATGGCTCCTGAAGATGCTGACAGGTATGAATGTTTAGTTGCTCAACGTGTTTTGAGTGTGCAGGTCACACAAGCTGAGCAAAATCAGAGGCATTATTTGTTCCATGCAAAGGGAGTTGTGAAGGAACATTCTGTTCACGTCATTATAGATGGAGGGAGCTGCAACAACTTCGCTAGCATGGAGATGGTGGAGAAGCTATCTCTCACCACAAGACCACATCCACATCCTTACTACATCCAATGGTTCAACAACAGCGACAAGGTTAAGGTAACACGTATTGTTCGTGTGCATTTTAGTATCTCTACATATGCTTATTATGTTGATTGTGATGTGGTACCCATGCAAGCATGTTCCTTGTTACTTGGTAGACCATGGCAATTTTATAAAAATTCTGTACACCATGGTAGAAACAATCAGTATACTCTTGTTCATAAGGATAAACATATTACTTTTCTTCCTATGTCTCCTGATTCCATTTTGAAAGATGATATTAATAGAGCCAATAAAGCAAAACAGGAGAAAAATAAGAGTGAAAATCAGATTGTGGCAAAAGTAGTGTTGCTTCTGAAATTAAATTGAAAAGTGCATGTTTATTTGCCACTAAATCTGATATTGATGAGCTAGATTTCAGCAAATCTGTTTGCTATGCTTTTGTGTGCAAAGAGGCATTATTTTCATTCAAGGATGTGCCTTCCTCTTTGCCTCCTGCTGTCACTAACATTTTGCAGGAGTTCGCTGACGTCTTTCCACAAGACGTGCCACCGAGATTACCGCCTATTCGAGAGATTGAGCATCAGATTGACTTAATTCCCGGTGCTTCACTGCCAAACCGTGCACCATACCGTACCAATCCAGAGGAGACGAAGGAGATTATGCGTCAAGTACAGGAGCTTCTCAACAAATGTTATATATGTGAATCCCTTTGTCCTTGTGTTGTTCCTATTATTCTAGTGGCGAAAAAGGATGGTACATCGCGTATGTATGTTGATTGTAGACGCATTAATAATATTACTATTCGTTATCGTCATCCTATTCCTAGGCTAGATGATATGCCTGATGAATTGAGTGGCTCTACAATATTCTCCAAAGTTGATTTCCATAGTGGATACCATCAAATTCGTATGAAATTGGGGGATGAATGGAAAACAGCATTTAAAACTAAGTTTGGATTATATGAGTGGTTAGTCATGCCTTTTGGGTTAACTAATGCACCTAGTACTTTCATGAGATTAATGAATGAAGTTTTACGTGCTTTCATTGGACGATTTGTGGTAGTCTATTTTGATGATATATTGATTTATGCAGATCTTGGGAGGAACATTTGGAACATTTACATTTTGTTTTTACTGCTTTACGTGATGCACGTTTGTTTGGTAACCTTGGGAAGAGCACCTTTTGCACTGATCGAGTATCTTTTCTAGGCTATGTTGTTACTCCACAGGGAATTGAAGTTGATAAAGCCAAGATTGAAGCTATTGAGAGTTGGTCGCAGCCCAAAACGGTCACATAGGTGAGGAGTTTTCTTGGCCTCGCTGGATTCTATAGGCGTTTTGTGAGAGATTTCAGCACCATTGCTGCACCTCTCAATGAGCTTACAAAGAAGGATGTGCCTTTTGTTTGGGGTACCGCATAGAAAGAAGCCTTCACGGTATTAAAAGATAAGTTGACACATGCTCCTTTACTCCAACTTCCTGATTTTAATAAGACTTTTGAGCTTGAATGTGATGCTGGTGGAATTGGATTAGGAGGTGTGTTATTACAAGATAGCAAACCTGTTGCATACTTTTCTGAAAAATTGAGTGGGACTAGTCTGAATTATTCTACTTATGATAAAGAATTATATGCTATTGTTCGGACTTTAGAAACAAGGCAACATTATTTATGTCCCAAAGAATTTGTTATGCATTCTGATCATGAATCTTTGAAACATATTAGAAGTCAAGCTAAACTGAATCGTAGACATGCTAAATGGGTTGAATTCATTCAGACTTTCCCTTATGTCATGAAACACAAGAAGGGTGAAGAAAATGTTATTGTTGATGCATTGTCTCGTCGCTATACTATGCTTTCACAACTTGACTTCAACATATTTGGTTTGGAGACCATCAAATATCAATATGTGCATGATGCTGATTTAAAGATGTAATGCAGAATTGTAAAGAAGGAAGAATGTGGAACGAGTTCGTTGTTAATGATGGATTTGTGTTTCGTGCTAACAAGCTATGCTTTCCAGCTAGCTCCGTTCGCCTTTTGTTGTTCCAGGAGGCGCATGGAGGAGGATTAATGGGACACTTTGCCGTGAAGAAGACAGAGGACGTACTTGCTACACATTTCTTTTGGCCAAAGATGAGACGGGATGTTGAGTGTTTTATTGCTCGCTGCACTACATGTCAAAAAGCTAAGTCATGACTCAATCCTCAGGGTTTATATATGCCTTTGCCTGTACCTAGTGTTCCTTGGGAGGATATATCTATGGACTTTGTTTTAGGTTTACCTCGAACAAAGAAGGGGAGGGATAGCATATTTGTTGTCGTGAATAGATTCTCGAAAATGGCGCACTTTATACCATGTCATAAAATCGATGATGTTGTTAATGTTGTTGATTTGTTCTTTTGTGAAATTATTCGCTTGCATGGTGTGCCAAATACTATTGTTTCAGATCATGATACTAAATTTCTTAGCCACTTTTGTAGATGTTTATGGGCTAAGTTGGAGACTAAACTACTTTTTAGTACTACTTGTCACCCCCAAACTGATGGACAAACCGAAGTAGTCAATAGAACATTGTCTACTATGCTTAGGGCTGTTTTGAAGAATAATAAGAAAATGTGGGAGGAATGCTTGCCTCATACTGAATTTTCTTATAATCGTTCATTACATTCTACTACTAAGATGTGCCCTTTTGAAATTGTGTATGGTTTCCTACCTCGTGCACATGTTGATTTGTTGCCTCTTCCATCTTCGCAGAAGGTTAATTTTGATGCTACACAACGTTCTGAATTGATTTTAAGAATGCACGAGTTAACTAAGGAAAAAATTGAGCGTATGAATGCTAATATAAACTTGCTAGAGATAAGGGTAGAAAACATGTTGTGTTTGCACCTGGAGATCTTGTTTGGTTACATTTGCGCAAGGATAGATTTCCTAATTTGCGCAAATCAAAGTTAATGCCACGTGTTGATGGTCCTTTTAAGGTGTTGGAGAAAATAAATGATAATGCATATAAACTTGAGCTACCTGCAGACTTTGGGGTTAGTCCCACTTTTAACATTGCAGATTTGAAGCCTTATTTGGTGAGGAAGATGAGCTTCCATCGAGGACAACTTCACTTCAAGAAGGGGAGGATGATGAGGAAATCAATACCATTGTTACACCCACAGCCCCTGCTGCTACATATACTGGACCAATTACTAGAGCTCGCACACGCCAATTAAATTATCAGGTACTTTCATTTCTTGGTAATGATTCTAATGTTCATGAGAATATGATGCTGCCTAAATTGGATACATTTGTTTTTCTTACAAATGAAGGGCCTGGCATGGATAAGAGGGAAGAACACTGGAGCAAGACCAAGCTTGGAGATGATGGCATGCGCAAGGGGAACAAGAATAGAATTACAAGTGATGATTTCAGGACTTTGAAGCCACCGTAATGAGTGCATGAAGCCTTGGAAAAAATATACAAGATGCCACTTCATAAATTTCGTCCAGAGGCTATTCTAGGTGTTGCGTCACTTTATTATTGGGCCAGGCCCATGTAATTTCGGAATACATAAGTATAGGCTATTTTTAGAATCCGTATGTGTGGGGAAACAAGATATAAGGTGGTTCCGGACCCCTCCCCAAGTGCCACGAAATTCCCCCCCTCTTCCTCCATATATAAAGCCCTTAGGGCACCGTTTAGACTTTGGGATTTGTTTAGTTAAAAGTTAGCCAATGCAACTTCGTGTACTTCGTTTGTGTCCAACGACCAGACCAAGACCACTTTCGGATCCCCGCCATTATCAATACTTCATCCATATTCGCAATATTCAGATTGTTTTATCATATTGTTGCTTGTTCTTCGATTGCTTGCAGGAATAGACCTTCTTGGTCAGGTTGATCGTGCTCCGCCGTGATCAATAACCTCTCGGAGTTGGTTTAGCGATTGCTAAGGCGCAGCGTCGTGCATGTTTGTAGTCATATCGTCAAAGTCATCTCCACCAAATTGATAGTTATCCTCTCATCGAAATATTGGGACACCCCGCCTTTATCAACTGCTAAGTCTTCCCTGGCTCCGGGTAATTCCCTTCCTAAGCCTGACCGTCGTCCACCGCCTTGGTGCTCTCGGCGCGGCATGGTCAAGGTGGTCAAGGAACGACTTCCATCGGAAGAGGATTGTACATGGAGAGGCTGACAGCTGGGTCCACGGTCGCAGCAAGGAAGTTGATACGGCTCCGTCTTATCTATATTTTTTGATTGTTTCATGCCATTATTCTACAACTTTCATATAATTTTGCCAACTTTTTATACTATTTTTGGGACTAACATATTGATCCAGTGCCCAGTGCCAGTTCCTGTTTGTTGCATGTTTTTGTTTCGCAGAATATCCATACCAAACGAAGTCCAATCGCGATAAAAACTTAAGGAGATGTTTTTGGAATATATGTGATTTTTGGGAATTGGAATGAATGCGAGATGATGCCCGAGGGGCCCATAAGCCCTGGAGGCGCGCCCCCCTACCCAGGGCGGGGCCATGAGGCTTGTGGACAACCTATAAGGTGGTTGGTGCCCTTCTTCGGCCGCAAGAAAGATAATATCTGGACAAAAATCGTGTTAAAATTTCAGCCCAATCGGAGTTACGGATCTTCAAGAATTTAAGAAACGGTGAAAGGCCAAAATCTGGGAATGCAAAAATAGAAAGAAACAGAGAGAGAGAGAGAGAGAGAGAGAGAGAGAGATCCAATCTCAGAGGGGCTCCCACCCCTACGCCGCCATGGAGGCCAAGGACCAGAGGGG